>NC_051291.1:23186798-23426545 GCF_015220745.1 Sebastes umbrosus
CGGTCATTATTGCAACATAAATCCCTTCAGGGTCCTGCTCACCCTGTCGGGGTTCATTTTGCAATAATGACCGGCTGGCTGTAGATTATCCCTTACGTAGCGAATGTTAGCATGCTAACACACTAAACTAAGATGGTGAACGTACATCAGCAATATCATTGTGAACATGTTGCCATGCTAGCACGAACATAACAACAACTGTTATTGTCCTAAATAAGAAGCTCTACATGTAGCCTACAGCATGACAGAACAACATACATACAATGTGGGGGTAGGGATGAGTTTTCAATGAGTTCATCTAGAGCGGCAAAATGAAAAAGTAGACAGAAAACAAAAAGGCGAGGCACAGCTGGTGTATAACATGTTCAGCTTTCCTGAAAATGCCACCTCAGCATCTCTCAGCTGAAGGCACTGGTGTGTGACCTCGGCTCCCCCTCCTCCCAAACCTCCCCCTCCTCTCCAAAATGGCAATTACCAACAGTCCATCAGTGCTGTGGCATTAATGGGCTAGCCCCGTGCCCCCCTGGGTATTGTAGTATAATTACAGGGCATTCACCACCACAGGCCACTCTGATGTTCACGCCGAGAGCTTTCCCCAAGAGGGACATCACAAAATGCACCGAGAGGACTTCCAGGTTTGTTTAATCCGACAACATGGCTGTCAGCTGCCTCACACATGCAGGCCAGTAGACTAAACAGTCACAGATTCAAATGCAGGCAGAAATATCACAGGATTCACACATGCATGTACATCACATCAGATGAGCTACTTTGGGTTGTACGCCTCGGAAGGTGACAATAAGAACTAGAATGTCACTCGGAGAGTGCAGACCTCCGCCAACAAGTGGCTTTAAAAACAGATCACAGCTCCAGCTGGCGGTACCTTGAGGTGGTCGGCTTGTTGTTACCATGGTGTGTTTCTGTGTAACGCATCGGTGGATGCTCTCTCATTCAGCAGCTTGTTATGTCTGTATAACGTTACACTACGTTGTCTCTCATCCCGTCAGCTACCGCTTAGTTCTTTCTCACCGCGTACGGCCAGCAGCTCCACACACACATCCACACACGGATTTCTCTGCTTTCAGAAGGAGGCGGGGCCACGTGTAATCAACGCTTCATCAGTTACACTGCGCATGTGTTATACCCTGTGGTCTTAATGCTCAGGCTGATCGGAATCCATAAAAAAAATCCTGAATCCGAATCATGATCCGGATCGCCACCAAAATATAATGGATTGTTCATTGTGCCACACCCCACCATTCCAAAAAATGTCATTCAAATCCATCACAGACTATTGGAGTAATCCTGCTAACAGACAAACAAACAAACCAACGCCGGTGAAAACATAACCTCCCTTCTAGGCCTTGGGCCTTGGCGGAGGTAATAAAGGTTGGAGGGGGCTGTGAGGTGGGGGGATCCAACCATCATGATTACAGCGGAATTGAATTCCCACAGGGGCCCTATATGTGAGGGGACACAGGCTGGGATATAGGCCAACCATATGGATATGCTGTGATGATGAAAGGCATTGCTGTGGAGGAACACAATGTGCATCCCTCAAGCTAAACAATGCTGTGGTTCTCCCTTTTTTTCATCATTTACTATACAAAGGCCAATGAGTTCATCTGCCATTCCACCACTGCTGCAATGTAACCGTAGCACGCGGTGGCTGCCAGGGCGCTCTGCCAGTACAGTATTGTATATCTCCATATACTGAGAGGACTGGAATGTTGGATGCAGTCCAAGCTGAGTCACAAGCTTGATTTTCCAATAACAGATCATCTGCAGAAAAATAAATGCTTAGTGAACCTTAAGTGATGTTTTTTTCAAGCCAGTCTTAAAACAATATTCACATGCTGATGTGTTCAAGCGACCAACAACGCCTTTGACCAAAAAACAGAAATGTAAATACAAGCATTTGGGTATTGTCCTTTAAAATACAGACCTGATACCGGATCAGATATCGGGCTGATACTGACTCAAATAGCTGGATCGGATATCAATGACAATGGGGCTGATCCATTCAATTAAACTCTATGTTTATATACTTTATACATCATATACTGGAATTTGAAGTGCTGTTTAAGTTTTGAACAATTTGTTGCTGCATTAAAAACACATTTGAATTGTAATTATTAATTATTTGTGTTAATTTTGAAGATTTTTTTACCAAGTTGCTGATGTATAATTTATTATTTTAATGATAAATAATGTAGTATCATTTAATCATCTTAATTATGTCATTCTAAGTTAGGAAAGCAATGTTTAAGTAAAGTCTGATGTTGCCTGACATATAAAAGAATGATCCCAGTCACTTCCACACAGTGAGGCATACAGCTTATTAATTAAACACTGGTATCGGCCGATACCCAAAGCCCAGGTATCGCTATCGGTATCGGGACTGAAAAAAAGTCGGATCGGTGCATCCTTAATATATATATTACAAATATCGCTAGAGGTTCATCAGTCTCTGTATCTAAAGAGTGCAAAAGGATCCAATCAGATACTAGATTGTTGAGACCATACCAATATTGATCTTCAAGTGCTTAAAATGTCACATACCAATGTATAAGTCTCTATTTGTTTTTAGCATTACATATCATAAACAGACTTTCTTGAAGAGGATGCCTTAACCATCCCTATGGCCTTAACTTTGGATATTTATTGTGACTGAGGTATGTACTGAACAGGATTTCTTTTTCAGTTGAAAAATAAATTGGTCAGTGCTCTTCTGCCTTAGAATTTCATCATTTAAGGGGCAAGGCCACTTGGCCTTTGGTGTTGTCATTGTTTTAAAGGAACAAAGGCCAAATGCCAGCACAGCAAGGCCATCAAATCAAACAATGACTTTGACTTAAGGGTTGAAAGATTTTATTTTTAATACATAATAATCAGTGAAATAATTAAATAAAAAAACTGTTTATTTCACATAATAATTTATTGGTATTTACAAATGACCAATATTTGTAAGTTGTTTATTATTGTCACTTCCTACTTTGTTGTGTCTATTGAACGAAGACCCTGTAATATCTTGTTACTTATCAGTCGACTGTACGCTGTGGTGTTGTCACCATAATGAAATTTCTAACTTCGATACTACATCCTGAAAAATAACGATAATCAATACCAATTTTCGCAGGGGAAAAATTTACACAACATTGGCGCCATACAATTTTATATTTTATATTAAAAGATAAATAGCGGTGTGTGTGTCAACTCGCTGTTGTAGAGAAGACAGAGCTCAAAGCTCTGCTGGTACCCGTCTATCTTTACTGCAGGAAATGACTATTGAAACCGTTTCAAATATTCACTATCAAAATGTATTGATAAGGGCAGCAGCAATTAATCGATTAGCTGTCAACTGTTAAATTTAATTGCCAACTATTTTGATAATCGATTAATTGGTTTGAGTATTTTTTTAAGAGAAAAAAAAATCCCTATTCTCTGATTCTAGCTTCTTTAATGTGAAGATTTTCTGTTTTTTTTTTTTTTTTTGGTGGGGTAGAGGGTTCTTTGAGTTACAGTATGGACAAAACAAGACATTTGAAGACGTCATCTTGGGCTTTGGGAAACACTGATCAACATTTTTCACCATTTTCTGACATTTTATACACTGTAACACTTCGATGTAAATTTACAGCGAGATTCTAACAGTTACATACTGTAAAATGCTTTTACTGTATATTACTGTGAAAGCAATGCATTCTGGGAGTCAGAACGCTTGCTCCCATGATCCCAGCGGTCAAGTGTATCTTTTCACAGTAATCTACTGCTTGCCGCTGAGAATCTCGGGAAAATAAATTAACGGCTATTTTTCTAAGTTCTCGCGCGTATTTTTTTCGAGTTGAGCCGTTGAGCGCCACAGCTCAACAGCTCAACGGTCAACAGCTCAACAGCTCAACGGTCACTCTGGCAGCAGCAGCATCGTTGTTGTCCAGTGCAACTTGAGGAGCGACAGCAGCAGTTTGGATAAACACTTTTTATTTTCACCACCGCCAGTTCCATTTTGATCGTCAGACCAGACGAAGAGAAACTCCAGTGGTTACATTACGTTACTTCATGGTAAGTCAAATCATCAAGTTGTGTTGTACCTTTGCTAACACAGTGCATGTTCCTCCATGTATGTACATTAGCTAGCTAACGGTAGGTCGTTAGTTGTTCTTAGCTTCGTCTATATTTCAATACTCATTAGTATCACAGGTAACACAAATCAGTCGTCTATCTTATATTCACGGTAGCTAGCTAGCGCTAGCACCTTAGTTAGCGTTAGCTCGTTAGTTAGCGTTAGCGCGTTAGTTAGCGTTAGCTCGTTAGCTAGTTGGTTTTAGCTTAGTCAGCATTTAAATTCTCAATATAATTCCTAATAGGTAGCAACAATCTAAAAGGGAGACAAGGCAGTATCTATCTTGTGTTTCAAGAATGTTCAACTGTCAATTTTGCCGCCATGCATGTGGTACTAAATATGCCTTTGTTAGGCATATGAAAGTTCACCAAAACACCCCACACATCAAATTTAAATGTGATTTCCACGATTGTTACCGTTCATTTGGCAAAGTTACAGCTTTAAAATGCCATGTATATAGAGATCACCCAGATCAGAGGGAGTCAAGCTTGAGGGAAGGATGTTCTGGCATAAGGACATTAACATTAGACGTTTTATCATGCCACATCGATTTCTGTAGTCAATTGTGACAGTTTGTCTACATTATTTTCTCACTTGAAGACTCACATTAAAGAGGGGAAACCAGTCTTATGTCCATTCACAAATTGTGGTAAAATGTTTACTGTGATATCCACTTTTTCATCACACTTGTCAAGAACACATAAAGGTTGTGTAGTTGGTAATCTTTTGAGTCAGATCAGGTCAGGTAGAGATGATGGAGAGAATACTGTTGAGCAAGCAGGGTGCTCACATGAGCATGCAGGGTGCTTCAAATAGAAGAGAGATGTCCTCATCTTGCAGGCAGATGTGAGTATAACTGATGTAGTTTATTTCAGATTAAGACATTGAAATTATTGAAATGCAATGAGTGGAGCTCAGTGTGATTTTAAAAATAATTTCTTTAAACAGGAAAATTGATGACAACTATAGTTAAAGCATTGTTTAATTGTATTAACATTAACTTAGAATTGCAATGCCTTTATTGTCTCCTATATAGGTGTCAGACACAGCGGCGACTGTGAAGACATCCCTCATCCTTCCTGATAGCCCTTGGTTGATTATTCTAGGTAAGCACTAAACCCCACGTTTCTACTTACACTGTACTAGTGCACATATGCAGAGTACTTCTATTGAGCCTGTCGGCAGTCAGAAGGTGTGGGGCAGGCAGGAAGACGCTGCTTGCCGCTGGAGTTGGAGTTCAGTTGTAGTGAGTTTCTATGGTTATGTCTTCTATATTGTATATAATACACACAACTTTACATTCTTATAAATAGATACTGATTCTGAAACAGTTGTGTATACAGAAATGGATAAATAAATATGTAGTTTTAGATGGCTAATAAATAGTTGACATCTTTTATACATACACAGTGGGCTATGTTTTAGTTAATAAATAGTTGACTCTATAATACATACACAGTAGGCTACGGAATAATAATTTCTCTGATTCTTCTCTGATATGTAAATAGTTTGTTTGAGCTTTTCTCTCACTCTCTTTCTGGATTAGGGTGTTCCTATAGCTTGTAAATATGTAAATAGTTCGTTTGATATTCTCCCTCCCTTTGTAGATTTTATTTTATTTGTATTAACTTTTTTACTTGATTTCTCCTTCACTGCAACGGACACAACCACTAAGCTTTATGAAAATGAGTGCGCGATGGTGTCGCAAGTATGTAAATGGCTACCTGGATACATCAAAGAGCAGTACAGTAGATGAGTAGCATCTCGCATCCTACATCAAGAATTCCTGATATCTAGCGGAGGCTTACATTTTTTTAGAAAGGTTTTCAAATATCAGTTGGAAATGCCAATACCATACAAAAACAATAAAGCGGTAAGTGGCCACTTGATAATTCGTCAATTTGGTATTCAGCCTAAAGCTTTTTGCATTGTGTTTCAGGTCCAATGATTTCCGACCAGCGCTGGATGGTAAGCATCGAGGGTCAGGTGGTGTGTGAAGGGGCATTGTCTGCGTTGGGGCTTGCTGTTGTCTTCACATCCTACTACAACTTCAACCTCCAATATCAGGATCACGCTGCCTGGACACTTGAATTCATACAGAGGTAAGTTTGAATTCCATATAGTCATTTGTGTCAGATGTTTGGGCCTTACAGCTATCCTTGTATCTATCTATGTGTGATAGACATACGATCAGAGAGTAGGGTATGGAGAGTTCATTCCAAAATAAGCTTAAATGATCACTTGGATGTTTGGGTGTGTATGTGTGGTTCTAAAATATATACAAGAAACATAAAAACAGTATTAGCCTTCAATAATATCATTTCATATATAAATTAATAACCCATTGTTATTAGTCTTGAATAATTAAATTAAATAGATAATTATCAAAGAGTCATCAAGTTACCAAAAAAACTCAATGTTATATTCATATTCCAAAAGTGTGACTCATAAAACATCAGGCAAGTAAGCTATATTAGCAAGAAGTATTTCACCATGTCCACGTGTATCTACTCTAATATGCATTGCAAACATAAAGCATGAAAAAGAACGATTTGGGGACTTATAATAAATCAGGTATTATTTATACTAACAATATTTAGCGGTCTAATTTTAGGTAAGAGGTGGTTTGATTCACATTTGTGTCTTTTTGTTTTACCTTGCTATGCCTTGTAGAAGCTGTGTCAGGATCAACCCAGAGAGAGGGACAAAGGCACGACAGGGAAAGGTGACCAGCAAGAAGAGCGGGAAAATGGTTCATAAGAAAGGGACATCCCTGAATCCTCATGTTTGCACCCTCCTGCTCATGGATTTCGAGTGGGACTTTGTGTGAGTTTAACAATCACATCCCTGACTCTGTCTGTAGAGACAAACCCTCCATATCTCACTCAATTACTGAAAATCCCTTTATGTCTGTGTCTCACTTATTCACAATGTTATTTTTTATTTAATTTTGCTTAAAATGTTCAACCTGGCATTAATTATACGTTTAATAATTGACCATATTGAGCCAGCACACAGTATTGTTCAACAGTATTGTTCTGTCTAGTGAACCCCCGCAGTGTAACGGGGGAGGCTATTTCATTTTGAAACAGAAAAGTTACAGTATTTACTCAGTCCACAAAGTACAAATGTTTTAAGCCCGTCACTTACTCAGATACACTCACACATGAATTCATTCATTCACAACAGTATTTTTATTTGTAATGGCTATTTTTGTATTTTTGAATTTTATTCTATTTACAATGTTCAACCTGGCATTATTTCTACGTTTAATATTGAAGATGTTTAGCCAGCACGCAGTATTGTTCAATAGGATGGTTCTGTCTAGTGAACCCCCTCAGTGTAACAGGGGAGGCTATTTAATTTTGAAACAGAAAGGTTATGGTATTTACTCAGTCCATGGACTCAGATATTCATACACAGTCAAATATACACCCTCACTCAGTCAGTCAGATACACACACACACACTGTGTCTCTTACTCACTCACAACTCATCACACCATTTTTATTTGTAAGAGCTTGAGTATTTGAATGTTTTATTTGGATGTTATTTTCTGTCAAACTCAGGTTATTATAATAAACAAGAATAATATGAATATGCCATGTTGTTGTGTTTATTGTTCAAAATTGTTATTTTTCATTTGCTTGTTAGTTTTTATAGATGCTTAAAATACTGTAATTTGTGGAATTATTACAGGAAATTATTGGACATTTTGATTACAACAAGTTACTGTATTTCTCTGATACAGTAGAGATACTGTAAATTGTACAGTATATTGCTGGTGAAACTGCAACCAATAAATTACTGTATTTGGAATTATTACAGCAAGTTACTGTATGCTTTGATTACAGTAAGCTGCTGTATTCTTTTGATACAGTACAGATACTGTAAATTGTACAGTAACTTACTGGCGAAACTGCTGCCAGTATTTTACTGTAATTTCTGAAATATTACAGCAAATTACTGTATGCTTTGATTACAGTAAGCTGCTGTATTCTTTGATACAGTACAGATACTGTAAATTTTACAGTAACTTACAGGAGAAACTGCTGCCAGTATTTTACTGTAATTTTTGAATTATTACAGCAAATTACTGTATGCTTTGATTACAGTAAGTTGCTGTATTCTTTGATACAGTACAGATACTGTAAAGTTTACAGTAAAATACTGGCAGCAGTTTCTCCTGTAAGTTACTGTAATTTTACAGGAAAAAGTTTTACAGTGTAGATCAAACAACAATTGCTTAATCGAGAAAATAATCAACAGATTTAACAATGAAAATAATGGTTAGTTGCAGCCTTAAACACTAATACGCTGACATTGATACATCTATGATGTGCTCAACTGACCCAATAACTGTGACAAGGCTGATGTATCAGTTGGACTCTAAAGGGAATTTGTAGCATTAGTGGAAAAAATGAGAAAAAATAAATCATTTTATTGTAAACCTGCAGTGAATGCCCATATTATGTGATATGCATGAAAAAAAATCTCATAGGGAGGTTTGAGTGCATCTTTGGCATCGCCTGGGATTAGTAGCAGTAGCCTCACATAGCTGGCCAGTATCTGAGCCATATGGGAATACCAGCAGTGAATTCCTCCACATGTTGGCTGTATAGTGTATAGTCTCCCAAACTTCACTTCTACTTGCTTTCTTTTCAGCAGTAATCACTTTTGTCCCACTTTGCTTTTTACTCTAACTTTTTTCTTTCCTTACCCTTGTCTCTCTTTTTCTCCACTCTGTAATTAACTAGTATCTCTTCTTCTCCCTTTCTTTTACCCTTCTTTGTCAATTCCTCAGTATTTGCTGATGCCCCTCCCTCATCACACACACACTCTCTAATCTTTCTCTGATGGGATCCTGGTATCTTGTATAGAATATGACTGTGGTCTGTTGCAGTGGGCCTGTACTAACAAAAGCCATTGTGCATGGGGGGTTGGCAGATCCCTCTGAAGCCATGCCAGTTCCTGTGCCAAGCGCACACACACACACACTCACGCACACACGCACACACACACACACACACACACACACACACACGCACACACACACACACACACACACACACACACACACACACACACACACACACACGCACACACACGCACACACACACACATCAGTGATTATCAAGCAAAGCCCGACAAGTGGGGAGCTTATAGAACTGCAGGGAAAAGGCCTGGCACTCATCCACCCACGGGCCCCTTTACCCCCACCCTCTCTGCTTAGCACACAGTGGGGGGTCATCACACACATGCACACACTCCATCCAATCCCCGGCAGAAAAAACAGCTTCTGTATTGTGTTTCCATGTTATTCTTCTTTTTTCAGCCAATCCCAGCTCTCACAGTGAAGACAGGAGCGCTGTGATTTGGCTGAGCTTTCACTCTAATACCCCTTTCACACCGACGACTCAGCCAGGGTCGAACCAGGGTTGGTTGTGTGTATGAAAGGGTTAACCCGCGTTGATCGACTCGCCTTTGCAACCCAGGTCGAGAGGTGGGTCAGACCAGGGTCGCTAACAAACGGGGCAGGACAAACCTATTCGGTTGCAAATGAGGGCGCACAGTCCGTGACGTAACTGTCTCAGGTCGCCGTGGCTCATAAACAAACGAAGCGACGGCAGCAGGAATGATTTCAGACACACCGGAGGTGAACGATGGATGGGAACAACACGGATGTGTGGCGAGACATCGAGGTGCGGGAGCTCCTGTCCGTCCGCGGAGAGGAAGAAAAAAGCGGTATATGACGGGATGGTGAGGGACAACGTAGTGATGAGAGCGACATCTGCCGTTACGTTACACAGAAACACACCGTGTTAATAATGAGCCGACCACCTCACGGTACTGCTGTTCACACATCTTCTATTTGTAATGTTACCTTTTTAACTTTTATCTTTCAAAATAAACCTGCTAAAAGATCCATCTGTCGCCTGTTCTCTCTGTTATAAAGTAACAAACCCAGCCCTGGTTCATTACATTATTGAGCAATTAGCAAACTATATTAAATATAAACTAATTTTCTTATGTTTGGACAAACTGTTACATTGTCCAACAGTTGCCACATGCCCAGCTGAACAACTTTAGTAGGTCTACTATATGGAGCCAATCTTTGCTGGGATGGTGGAGTGAATGAAATCTACATTTCAGTCTTCAGAAGTGTTTAATCCTTTTGTAAATGTTGCCTGTATTATCATATTAGATGGCACAATGTAGTCTAATATATGATTAATGGGTACTGTAGATAGAAAAAAGGTTCATGTCGATGAATAGATGCTGTACATCTGCGTCCCGAGAGGAAGGAGACGCTGCCTGCAACGGCAGCCGACATTGCGGTGTAAACAATCTCATGTGCCGCTTCTGGGTTCCATGTATCATGGGACTGGATACCTGGTGACATCACTTCCTTGGCATTAGACAGTTGTTTCATTCTTGAAAGAAAAAAGAAAGAAAGGAAAAAAACAGAGTAGCGAAAGAGAGGCATTGTTTGGATATAAAAAAACAATTAAATCTTTGTTCATCAGTATGGCCGACACTGCAGGTCATTCCTGTTTTGGTTGTAATGTTAATTTGCCAATGGAGGATGGTGTGACTAGTAGTGTCGACTGGTGTCTCCTGATGGAGGGAGCCGACTGACAACAGTCGAATCCTTCCCTCAGGAGAGGGAGAGAGCCGACTGACAACAGTCGACACTATGCCCGGTTAGGACCCTGGCGATGTACGTAAAACGAACGCAGGTGTTTAGACAAACCGACCAGTTGTTTATTTGTTTCAAACCGGAGTGCTTGGGTAGGCCACTTGAAGTCAAGGTTGTCATGTTGGGTTGTTGAGACAATCCAGCAGGTTTACAAGGAGACGGATGGGCCGTTGCCACCAGGGGTGCGTGCGCACTCGATACGAGGTGTAGCGACCTCATGGGCACTGTGGCGGGGTGCGTCTCTGGACGAGATTTGCACGGGAGCCACATGGTCAGCTCCATCTACCTTCACCAGATTCTACCGCTTAAATGTTGCAGCAGGCACCTACTTTGGTGAGTTGGTGCTAGGTGCAACCCGGATGTGACTTGATCCTACCTGCCCATAGGGCTGGGCCTCTTTATCAGGTCCCCCTGTTGGGGTGATAAGTGTCTCCTCTCAGTCAGCTTAGCGTCTTATGGGCTGACCTGAGCGGCTTTCCTCTAGGTAGAGGCCTTAGCACCTGGCGGGGCCTGTTAACCGGTTGGAGTGTAAATAGTGTACATTTGTTAGTTATATAGTTTCATAAGTTTGTTTGTTGAGGTGTACGTAATTATTGGGCTGCACCGTCTCCTCGCGGTGTGTCTTACAGAGTTCCCCATACATATGGAATATGTAGGGTGGAGAGATAGTCTTGATACGATAGAGAACGTTTGGTTACGGTGTAACCTTTGTTCTCTGAGTGATAGACTATCTCTCCAGTATGAGGCCGCTTGGAGACACGTTACGATCAAATCTAGCAATGATCCCACGCCAACGCATACGCTTTATAGACTCACTTCTAGGCGTGGCCGGCAGTGCCGGTATGTCTTAAATAAGTGTCCATGTCACCTGACCCAAGAAGGGTCATTCCCCATAGATATGGAATATGTAGGCTGAAGAGATAGTCTCTCACTCAGAGAACAAAGGTTACACAGTAACCAAATGGTTTCCACCCCGATACAATGGAGGAGAAGGGAAATTCATTAGTGGTGCTCACAGCGTTTAAAAAATGACAGTCAAGACAATTCAATAGCAACATCTCTTGTCGAGAGTGTGAGAGAAAATACCATGTCCCTTGTGTAGAATTTGTGTACTCAGATAAATCTGAATACCCTGGGAAAGCACAGACTGTACTAGTTTAGATACATTACTTATCATCCTCGCCTCTGCACTCTGCTAAAACTAGCTTATCACAAGTAACTCTTTTTAACAATAGACAATGCTTTCACTCAGAAGCAGGGTGGAAGGTGTGGGCTACAAGGGGGGGAAGGCTAAACCAAGATTATAAAGAATGATGTAGTGAGGTAGCTCTTGGTCTTTGTACACTGACTTGTCTGCTGTATGAACCCAAATGCATTTGCTTAATAAATGGTATTTGCTTCTTAACTGAATGACCAGAGACTGTTTATTAGATAATTTCTCTAACATTTTGGGGGCTCGTCCGGGATCCTAAATACCCCTGTTTCTCCTCACCAACAGAGACTCATCTGATACCGTGCACGGGGGAGTCTGGGACTCCTGACTGAAAGACCTCCGCCCCGGTGAAGTAAATTCAACAGTTTGGAATATTGAGAGGCCGGTGAGTGTTGGTGGAGACACACAGGGTGACAGGATCTCAACTCAATACGGGCATAAGAGAAGAATCCAAAATAATTCCTCCTAGACAACTGAATCAGGTTGGTCAATTTCAGTTCTGAAACAATACTGTGAAGTCCTGGGGACTTATAATAACTGTTCTGGGGACAGTTTAACTTAACCAGGGGTTAAGTAAAATAGATCTGTGTGAAGTCCTGGGGGCTTGTGATAACTGTTCTGGGAACAGTATAATTTTAACCAGGGGTTAAAAAGAAAACAGATCTTTGTGAAGTCCTGGGGGCTTATAATAACTGTTCTGGGGACAGTTCAATTTAACCAGGGGTTAAAATGGGAAAGAGTGGAAGCAAGATCCCCGCAAAGGGACCTGCTTCTCAGATGGAAAATGTTTATGGGTCCAGGGTCCTAAAACATTTAAAGCAATGGAATCAATGGGGATTCCCTGTTAATGGAAGTCTTAAGAAACAAGACTTAAGTGATCTTAAAGAAAAATTTGATTAGAAGTCGGGTGCTAAAGAAAGTAAATTAAAGAAATATGGGATTGAGGAATGGAAAGTGTGGAATAGAGAGATGTTAAAAAGAGAGGATGTGATGAGGGATAGAGAAAGCAGAGGTAAAAAGAAAAAAGGAGGAAGGTACTGGACCAATTCACTCCCCTGAGTCTATTTGTTTTTCAGATAAACGCGGCGATGATGAATTAGTGACCCCCCGAGGACGAAAGCCACCCCCTCATGCACCTCCTGCTGGCTCTGGTGACAACTACCGACCGAAGGCACCTCCACCGCCCTACAGAGACCTTGCTGGGACCAACGGAGATGGAAATGAGACCCAGGGAGCTGCGGCACCGGCTTTCTTAAGCCCCAGTCATACCCGATCGGGGCAAGCTTATGGACCGGCAGTCGAAGCCTTGGACGTCCACACCCAGGTCCACTACCCTCAGCTTTCCCCTCCCACGAAACCAATTAACCCTTTTGCCACTGAACTGATCAACAGCCCTACTGTATCGAACCTGAAGGAAGCCGTCCTCACTCCCGAAGTGGTGCACAAGTCAGTGTGCCTCCCTCCACCTGAACCTGTCCCTTCTAACGTGACCTACCAGGTCATGCCCATGATTGAAGTGAAAACCATCTATATCACATGGGACAACTGCAGGTTCGTTGTAGTAAAAGAACATGCGGTGCACGCTGAAAGGACATTGAAAGACAGAGAAGAGGACAAGGCCAGGAGGGATGAGGAGAACAAAAAGAAGAAAAACATCGGAGAACCCTTGATGTATCAGGGGGATGGTGGCAGAGGACGTGGCAAAGGCCGGGGAAGGGGAAGAGGCCGAGGTGGATATTACAACGACAGAGACATTTGCTATGTCTGTGGAAAAACAGGACATTGGGCAAGAAATTGCCCAGACCGAAAAGGCCGGAAAGACGGAGACCAGCAGGACCAAGCATGACTAGGGGAGGCCGGACATCCAAGGGAGGGTAACTGCACCACAGACATAAACATAACATCACATGACACTGAAGTAGAGCCTGAAGTAAACTATGCGTTGTTAATGGCAGTAATGCATCCCAGCCAATTACCCACTGTTGAACTAACTATAGGACCCTTTAAGGTAAACATGGTTGTAGACTCTGGTGCCTCTAGGTCAGTAGTCAACATAAGTGGTCCACTAGAGGGTGCTTTTACTGCGACAAGTGACTACATTCTCACACAAGCTGCAAATGGAGTTAAAACTCCGGAACCTTTGAGCAAGGCTGTAGCTGTAACTGATGAAGTGACTGGGAGAGAAGTAAAACAGAGGTTTTTGTTCTCCACATGTTGTCCAGTGAATTTAATGGGCCGAGATTTGATGTGTGCACTGGGCATTTCTGTGAAAGCCTCCCCTGATGGCATTGAAATAGTTAGAGAAGGAGACTGTGTCTTTGTACTCCAGGCGCTCCTAACTATTATTACACACTTGACCTAAGCACACAGGGGCCTGCTTCTATCACTAAAGATCTCTCAGCATTAGCTGCAGCTAACACACCCCCCACTTCTGACAAACAGAAGGAGGAAAATATGCACTGCACCATGTACTACAGGCACGCGCCAGGTCCAGCTACATCCTACGCTGAAAGATTTTTTAAGACTTCACATGCACATGTCAGGATTTCAAACATTTTTTGGGGAAAAGGTTTTTGCACTGGATTGGTTGTATTGAGACCAGAAGAACAAAAGCTGTTTAAACTAAATGTTTATCCACATGTTTCCCTAGCCAAACCTAAAGGCGCCTCTTGGCAACAATGTGGTCCATTCACAACCATCTGTGCAGAACTCTACGATTGGGAACCAGTACCCGGTACGCCAGGTGTCAGTTACTCAAAGCAAGGGCAAGTATATGGTAAGAAGGTTAACTGGTGCACTGCGACCAGTAAATCTGTGCATATGACGCGGAGCATGGTAAGTGAAACATGATTGTTTTCAACAGAGGAGGATGATGCTTTAAAAGACATCCCCTCCCACTTATGGGCCTGTGACAAAACTGATGTTAGTTTAATGACTGGTGCTGCACCTTTAATAATAACACCTAAATCAACATATAGGCCTTATCAGAGACAATATCCTTTAAAACCAGAAGCTATAGAAGGCATAACACCGGTGTTTAAAGCTCTAAAAGAGAAAGGAATAATTATACCATGTCCTGACTCACCATGTAACACTCCTATTTACCCAGTGAAAAAGACACCGCCTTCCAGCGGCTGGCGGATGGTCCAGGACTTACAGGCTGTTAATGCTGCAATCCAGCCACGCACACCTGTAGTACCAGACCCGTCTACAATATTGACTCAGGTTCCATCAACAGCCACTAATTTTTCTGTAATTGATCTGGCTAATGCATTTTTCTCTATCCCTGTAGATAGTCAATTTTGGTTTGCTTTCACTTTTGAAGGTAAAAAATGGACATTTACCCGATGTGCGCAGGGTTACGCCAAAAGCCCAGCTGTGTTTTCAGCTGCAATGAAAGAAAACCTCCAGGGGGAAGCACTCTGGTCCTTTATGTGGATGATATTTTAGTCTGTTCTCCTGATGAAACCACTTGCAAAACTGATAGTCTTGCTTTGTTACGCTTTCTCTCTACACAGGGACATAAAGTGTCTAAACCTAAGCTGCAACTATGGAAACCACAGGTGAAGTTTCTCGGGTTTCACATCTCTAAGGAAGGTAAAACTTTAACTACAGACCGCATCAAGGCAATTTGTGAATTACCAAAACCACAGACAAAGAAACAACTTATGTCACTAATGGGCGTGGTCGGCTACTGCAGACAGTGGATTCCGAACTATGCCACAATAACGGCGCCTTTATTAGCCATCACACATGGCAATAACCTAAGAGCTCATGACAAGGTTACTTGGACTGCAGAGGCTGAACAGGCACTAGTGAACTTAAAAACTCAACTAGCCTCGACACCAACCTTAGGACTGCCTGACCCAACAAAACCATTTATTCAAACTGTGTGTGCTAAAGATGGTTATATGTCATCTGTACTGCTACAGGATTTCGGGGGTAAAAGGAGACCTGTCGCGTATTTCTCCTCTAAATTAGACCCAGTGACCCGCGGAATGCCACTGTGTCTCCAATCCGTAGTAGCAGCAGCTGTGGCATTACAGACATCACGACCACTAGTCTTGTACCAACCACTAACTTTGTTGGTACCCCATGAGGTCTCAATATTATTGTTAGAGCAAAAAATAGCATTTCTCTCTCCTGCCAGACAACTGCATTGCATGACAGTTCTACTTTCACACCCAAATGTTAAAATAGAACGTTGCACTGTACTAAACCCTGCCACTCTTCTCCCCACTTCAGATGATGGGGAACCACACCACGACTGCCTAGAAGTGACGCATGCTGTAACCAGCGCCCGTCCAGATCTGAAAGACACACCCCTTGACAGGAGCGATTTCATCTACTTTGTAGATGGCTCCAGCTACAAAGATCCAAAAACTCAAGTGAATCATGTAGGCTGTGCAGTGACTGACACACACAAAATTGTTCTCATGAAAAGACTGCCTGATCATCTCTCTGCTCAAGCTGCAGAGCTGATTGCTCTAACTGAAGCATGTAAATAGCAACAGATAAAAATGTAACTGTATATACAGACAGTCAATATGCATTCTCAACATGCCATTGTTTTGCGAGAAACTGGGCCAATAGAGGGATGGTAACCTCAACAGGAAAACCCATCCACCACAAAGATCTCATTCTGAGTCTCTTATCAGCGATCCAACTTCCATCTAAACTTGCCATTTGCAAATGCGCTGCACACACAAGAGGGACTGATACTGTATCAAAAGGGAATGCCCTAGCAGACTCAGCTGCCAAGACGGCTGCTGCGCTCCCACACACACACACACCTGCTGGTCTGAATGTCATAATGGAACCTGTCTCCTTTGATGATCTAACTCACATGCAAGATTCTGTTTCTGATGCAGAGAAACGACAGTGGAAAAAGAAAGATGCCTACTGCAAAGACAAAGTGTGGTACGGCCCCACGGGTAAACCATGTTTGCCAAAAGCTTTGTTCCCATACGTAGCAAAGTTGACGCATGGTGTTGACCATGTGTCAAAAGGAGGGATGGTACATATGGCTGAACAATACTGGCCTCTATATGGATTTAAATTATACTCAAAAAATGTCTGTGACCAGTGTATGATCTGTGCAAAATACAATGCTGGGGACGCCATTAAACAAACTTCTCTTTTTACTCCAGAGGCTGATGGCCCGTTCCAGCAACTGATGATGGATTTCATCGAACTAACTCCCTCTGAGGGAAAGAAATACTGTCTGGTGGTCATGGATGCATGGTCCAGATGGGTGGAGGCCTATCCAACCAACAAAGCAGACGCTATGGCAGTGGTGAAGGTACTGGTAAACCACATCATACCAAGATGGGGTATACCTGAAAAACTTTTCAGTGACAATGGCACTCATTTCAGAAACGAGGTCATGGACAACCTAGGAAAGTGGCTAGGTATTAATGTCCGTAGACACTGTTCCTACCACCCACAATCGGCGGGAATTGTGGAACGTGCGAACGGTAATCTGAAGCTAAAACTGTGTAAAATCATGGCTGAAACTGGCCTCAAACACTGGACCAGAGCGTTGCCCATCGCTGTAATGCAGATGAGGGCAAGAAAAGGCCCTAAAGGCTTGTCACCTTGTGAGATCATCCATGCACGACCATTTCCAACAGGACACATGACTAAGGCTCCTCCGAGCCTGGGGGCCCCAGTATATGATGAAATGTATGAATATTGTGTAAAACTAACAAAACAACTTTCTCAAATCTACCACTCAGTAAAAAGTGCCCTTCAAATGACCGAAGGAGGAAAGCTACATTCTATTGAACCAGGAGACTGGGTGCTGGTGAAAGACTTCCGGAGAAAATCCTGGAAAAACCCTTGTTTCCTGGGTCCATTCCAGGTTCTTCCGACATCACCTACAGCAGTTCGAGTGGCTGAGAGAGAGACGTGGATACACGCCACACACTGCAAAAAGGCTCCATCCAACTGGCCAGGGGAGGAGGACATCACACAGTAAGCTGACAACCTGAGGAGAAAGCTGAGAGAATCACCGAGAGTGTCGTGACTAGTTGTGAATAATTAGCTCGCAGCTAGCTCATGAGCGCCCACAACTTATAGATTAGGGGCGTACGCAGGTACACTGCTCTCAATACTACACTTCAATAGCAAAAAGACATCAAGAAGACAGCAAGTGGCGTGCAGACGAGTCTGTGCGTCACCAACAAGGGAAAGACACGCGCATCACACTTGCACCCTCCAACACATACACATAACATGGAGAGGGGACAACCATGGCACCCTTTCAGATACACTGGTTTCTGTGGTCTGAGGGGCACCATGTTCTCCCTCCTCTTGCTCACTCTCCTTATAGTCCTCCACAAAAACAATACATTACTGATCCTTAACCACTGTATCACAATGACGTGTTAATTTAAACCCTTACAAGGTGTATTATCACTGATGACCATGATGCATGTGCTGTACAAACTTTCTCAATGTGATTTGTCATGTATTTTAAATGTTTTCAGCTATAATGTTTTAATATTATATATATCATATATGTTTAATGTTTTCATTTAATATTACTATCTTAATGCAATTCATCATGTATTTTCGTGTTTTCAGTTATCATTTTAGTTATTCATGATAAAAGGAGGGAATGTGAGAGAAAATACCATGACCCTTGTGTACTCAGATAAATCTGAATACCCTGGGAAAGCACAGACTGTACTAGTTTAGATACATTACTTATCATCCTCGCCTCTGCACTCTGCTAAAACTAGCTAATCACAAGTAACTCTTTTTAACAATAGACAATGCTTTCACTCAGAAGCAGGGTGGAAGGTGTGGGCTACAAGGGGGGGAAGGCTAAACCAAGATTATAAAGAATGATGTAGTGAGGTAGCTCTTTGTACACTGACTTGTCTGCTGTATGAACCCAAATGCATTTGCTTAATAAATGGTATTTGCTTCTTAACTGAATGACCAGAGACTGTTTATTAGATAATTTCTCTAACAAGAGTTAGATGGGAAGATTGATACCGCTCTCATGTCTGAATGATAAATATGAAGCTACAACCAGCAGCTGGTTAGCATAGCTTAGCATTGAGACGTTAATAGATTATATGTAATTTGTTTAATCCGTACAAAAACTGGAGCCTCCGCTGGTTATATGCCAGATTGTGTTGCCTTCACAAAGCCAGGCTAGCACTTTCCCCCTGCTTCCAGTCTTTGTGCTAAGCTAAGCTAATCGACTACTAGCAAGTGAAAGTCAGTTTCCCAAACTGTCAAATAGGGTTGGGCGATATGTTAAAATTTTCCAACCGGCAATCGTCAGCCCAACAACCCACGAATGCTGATGTATTCCCACAGAATCTCACTCCCCGCTCTATATGCAAATAAAGACGTGGTAAACATATGGCCTATACAGCAGACGTTGCAACGTAAGATTACAGGAATGTCTGTAGTTATATCCTACATATTCGTGAATTCAGGTACATTTTATTAACATATAAATATAAGGCTATTGTCTACCGACGGTCCCGGGAACCTCTGTACTACCAACACTGAGCTTCAGAACCAGGGATGAGAGTGAGCGGACGGGCGGGTGTCAGCTCTGTGCAGAGAATCCGAACAAAAACACACACTCATCACTGACAGCATGATAATAATGCACCTCCCGGGCCTAGTCTGATTGTCTGTACATATATAGCCTCTCTCTCTGCCCGCTTAGCAGGCCATTTAATTAGCAAAATAAAATGACAAACGTCCAAAGAAAGACAAACGGCGATGTACTCAGGCAATCGCAGATAGCTGATATATTAGTCCAAGTGCCCAACCCTACTATCAAACCATTCCTTTAAGATGTTTGTCATGACAGCTAAACAAGAACAGGATGACAAACTTTTTTCACATTTGGAACAAACTTTTGAGTCCCTGTGTCAGCCATATTTTGACCCTGCATTTTGCCCTCTCTTTCTGCAACAATGTTTGTGCTGAGTGAGCTCATTGTGTCCCCGCTGCTGCCTTTGCCATTGTTTTGTTGTCTTTATAGAACTGTATTGGTACTCTTGCCCACCTGTCCATGTCTCACACACAAACACACACACACACACACACACACACACACACTCACACAGGAGTGTGGAATCACCACAGCTGGTCAACTAGCTCATGGCTTGACCTCTACTATTGAAATGTCATGGGTCACAGGTTGCCTTCCAACAGATGGACTCTTTGTGTGTGTGTGTGTGTGTGTGTGTGTGTCGGGGGTTGGTAAGGGCTGATTGTTGGTGTGTACTCACATGGCTTTAACGTGGTAACAAAAACAACATATAGTAGGGACGGTAGCCGGGAGCAGGCCTGGCGTGTGCCAGGGTCACGACAGGTCAGAGGTCAACGTAGCTGACAAAGGCCAGTGACTCCTGAGGTCACTAGAAGCTCAGGGCTTCTTTCGGCTTTTATTGCTGCGATACCAGTGACCTGGCATTCATGATGCGATCCCTGATGATTTGGCCCAAGTCCGGTTGAAGATGAGCGAGGTGACAGCTAATTAAAAAGCGGGAAGTAAATCTAAAGGTTAGGTTTGATTATGTGCGGAGGGGATAGATATTCACTAGATATTCACTCACTTTGAATTGAGGCATTTACAGAGAGTCAAGAGATGGAAAGAATCGCCACCACCGCCACAAAATATTTCTCTCCAGTGTAAACACAGAGCAGAGTGAGAGAGAGAGAGAGTGAGAGAGAGAGAGAGAGCGAGAGAGAGAGAGAGAGGGGATGAGGAAGCTAGTGTGAGAGAGAAAGGGAGGGATTTGGAGAGACAGCAGAGGGGTGACAGAGAGATAGGAGGCCATGGAAAAAGCCTTGTTTGCCAGCTGGGAGAGGCATGAGATCATTGCCCCGTGCTACTCTGCGCCATTATCCCCCTAAACCCTGCACTCCTCCTCTCTGCCTCCTATTACACACCACACACACTTACACACTCATCTGACTGTTCTGTTTATTGATGACTCAAGCTTGCCGTTTTCTTTCCGGATACATAGTCAACACTGGAGCTCTGGCACCTCAGGGCCTAATGGACTGATCTCGACTGTTTACAGCTGTGCCCTTTCTAGAATGACTCACAAAGGAACAAAGAGGCCTCTGTGTGCGAGAGAGCTTTTCCTATTCTCGTCAACAGGACCTACCGACGCGCACTGCACCTTTCTTCGACAGCCCTCCTGTCTCTCCTCCTTTGACGAGCTTGTCGTCTTCTCTCTAGGATCCACGTCTGCTCTGTCTGACAATCCCCGTCTTTCATCTTTTCATCTACAGGAGGTTCTTTACCTATCTGTCACCACTTGGACCCACGGTACCTCTTAACTTCTTCCTCTATTTATCCCTTAATTTTTTGCACACATCCTCCTGAACTCTTCACCTAATTGTAATTCATGTGTCACTTGAAAATGCAACAAATGGAAGAACAGGTTTACCAGATAGTAAGGTTGTCTTAAGCCAGTTCAATACAAGTAGTAAATGTTTATGAACGTACTGTATGTATTTTTTTGAAGACACACACTTTACATCAATTTAAATGCCACAGTGAGAGCGATTTCCCCTCATCTTACCATCCACCCACCCATTCTCTCTTTTTTTCCAGCCTTGAACCTTTCACCTTTGTCCTAGTTACCCGGCTCTCCTCCTATGCGTATTTGTTTCCGGATATGTGTGTTTCCATGCATACCTGAGGGCGTAAGTGCCTCTGTATGTGAACACTTGCCTATTTGACATCAGCTTTCCACTTTCCGCGGCTCTAAAGGCCCATGTTTGTTTGTTTAGCGCAAAGCCCCGGCGCGAGCGCTGCGTCGGCGCTCACCGATTAGCCCGCCCGGGAACAACACCCCATCGGAATGTCTGGAATTATACACAACAAGGATTAGCTCATCCCTGTCTGTTGTCTCTGGCCTCCGTGTTTGTCATTCTTTCACCACATGGGCAGAGATGGACAGACAGCTAGAGACAAAGAAAGAAGCATGGTATTGTTTACCTGAAGGCCTCTAGCATCAGACTAGCATGTGCCAATACTGATAAAGGCTTCCATTTTTTTGTTCTCACGCCATTTCTTGTTTTGAAGGAAAAGTCCACCAGAGACAGCTGTTGGCGCTGTACCTGGCATTTTTATCCCTGTGGATAACCAGCCATGCTTAGACAGCATGACATCATGTTCAGATAATTCCAGCAAATCACAACAGAGTTTCATTTGAAACAATCTGCAATGCAGCTACAACACATAATGCATTTGGAATATGAATTCTTCCTAATAGGGGATTCCTCTCAGGAATCAGTAGGCTATTCCACATTTTCTGTCCATAAACCTACAACTGAATGTATTTAATCCCCTAGATGTTATCCAAAGGCATTCTGGGAAATATAGGAAACCACTACTTGAAGTAAAACCAGACCAAGAAAGATAAAGGAAAAAGGGTACATAAGATAAAGGTTAACTAAAGAAGCAATAAGACTGCACAATTATTTCAAATTTTATCAAGATCGAAATATGGACTACTGCAATTTTCAAATCGCAGGAGGCGCCATATTTGTTAAAAGTGAAATGTGTGTCAAAGTAGCATTTTAAATTAAATATTGTGGTGCTGCAGAGATGTCCTGTTCTACACATCATATTCTACAGACTTAAGAAAACATCTTTGTTTGGTACAGATTCCGCAAAAATGAGAATAATGATTTATAATATTCATTCATGCGTTATATTTAAATTATACCGCAATTGCAGTATCAGTCTAAATAATTGGAATTAGATATTTTTCAAAATCGTTCAGTCCTAAGAAGCATTAAACAACACAGACTGATATGTCACAGATTGGATCTTCAGCATCATTGTTTGGCTGATTTTAAGCCTCTTTATTGTTCTTTAAGGTTTAATGCCTTGCTTATGTGCACTTTAGGCGTACATATTCAGCTCTACGTCACTTAATTGCTGATATTTGAAGCCTCTCAGCCACCTGTATGACAATACTTTATAGTGGCTGTTGTATTCATTCAACTGTATGAACTTTCTCGTTAGTCATTGATTTGCACTATACAGAAACTGTGTTATGTGGAGCTGCTTCAAGTCAAGTCTTGGTGAACACTGCCATCTTGTGGCCACTGTAGAACAACATGTAGGGGAATGATGGCCTTACAAGATAATAAAAAGTATGCAGTAATAAAATTAAATTGTTAGTCAGACCTCTGAAAAAACTCACAGGCAGCACATGATAGTGAATTATTATTATTATTATTATTATTATTATTATTAATAATAATACAATCTACAGCATATTATATCTTTGTCTTTCACAGTAAAAAAGAAAAAGTCTTCAACATATTTCTTAACATGTTTTGCTGCAGTAAAACAAAGCTTTCATGTTTATGCTACTCTGCCTTCCTGACTGAATGCCACAACAGTGTAGTAACATTTCCTCCAGTTATTGTCGAGTGTTGCCATTAATGAGTGATCGATCAGTTTGAGACACATAGTCTCTGCTTCATATTACAAAAAAATCAACTGGAATTTATAACTTGTTATAATTGTTGTATAATTTATCTTTTTTTTTTTTTTAAGCCACTAAACTGTGATCCCACACAGTGGCGTAACGAGGCGGCACAGAGCCCCGATTCAAGATTGTCAAAGCAGACCGGTCAATCACAGTCACACATAACATAATAAGTGAAATGTCAGTAGCAAATGAACATGAGTGACGGAGCACCTTGACAAATATGAAAACATTAAAGGACACGACACAGATGAGATTTACTGGTGACGACGCACCACGACAATAGGTTCGAGCCCAATGCTTTGAAGCTTTGACCGTTGCCATGGTATTTCAACCTCCAAATTTGAATGGCTCGTTTTTTAAAATTTTTAAAATTTTTGTATATATAAGATATAAGTATAAATCCCCAAATAGCCCATGAAATAAGGAATAAAGCCACAACATTATTAATTATTTATATTCAAAAATAATAATTATTAGTTATTCTCAGAATATATCGCTGTGTGTTGTGTGTAGAGGTGCATGTCTGTGCGCAACGCAACGCACAGCAACGCAACGCACAGCAACGCACAGCACCGCAAAGCTTCGAATAGCTTTGAATATTTCTCACCGAAGCTTCGAAGCCCAAAAGATGGTATCCGGGACAGCCCTACATGACACACATGAATTTAAAAACATTATTGGTGACGGCGCACCATGACAAATATGAAAACATTATTGGTGACAGGCGCACCTTTACACAGATGAAACCATTATTGGTGACGGCGCACCATGACAAACATGAAAACATTATTGGTGAAGGCGCACCACAACAAATATTAAAACATTATTGGTGACAGCGCACCACGACAAATATTAAAACATTATTGTTGACGACGCACGATGACAAATATGAAAACAGTATTGGTGACGGCGCACCATGACAAATATGAAAACATTATTGGTGACAGCGCACCATGACAAATATGAAAATATTATTGGTGACAGGCGCACCATGACACAGATGAAAACATTATTGGTGACGGCACACCATGACAAATATGAAAACATTATTGGTGACGGCGCACCATGACACATATGAAAACATTATTGGTGACAGTCGCACCTTTACACAGATGAAAACATTATTGGTGACGGCGCACCATGACAAATATGAAAACATTATTGGTGACGGCGCACCATGACAAATATGAAAACATTATTGGTGACAGGCGCACCTTTACACAGATGAAACCATTATTGGTGACGGCGCACCATGACAAACATGAAAACATTATTGGTGAAGGCGCACCACAACAAATATTAAAACATTATTGGTGACAGCGCACCACGACAAATATTACAACATTATTGTTGACGACGCACGATGACAAATATGAAAACAGTATTGGTGACGGCGCACTATGACAAATATGAAAACATTATTGGTGACGGCGTACCATGACAAACATGAAAACATTATTGGTGACGGCACACCATGACACATATGAAAACATTATTGGTGACAGCGCACCATGACAAATATGAAAATATTATTGGTGACAGCGCACCATGACAAATATGAAAATATTATTGGTGACGGCACACCAAGACAAATATGAAAACATTATTGGTGACGGCGCACCATGACAAATATGAAAACATTATTGGTAACGGCGCACCATGACACATATGAAAACATTATTGGTGACGGCGCACCATGACAAATATTAAAACATTATTGGTAACGGCGCACCATGACACATATGAAAACATTATTGGTGACAGCGCACCATGACAAATATAAAAATATTATTGGTGACAGGCGCATCATTACACAGATGAAAACATTATTGGTGACGGCACACCATGACAAATATGAAAACATTATTGGTGACGGCGCACCATGACAAACATGAAAACATTATTGGTGACGGCGCACCATGACAAATATGAAAACATTATTGGTGACGGCGCACCATGACAAATATGAAAATATTATTGGTGACGGCGCACCATGACAAATAGTAAACCATTATTGGTGACAGGCGCACCTTTACACAGATTAAACCATTATTGGTGACGGCGTACCATGACAAACATGAAAACATTATTGGTGACGGCGCACCATGACACATATGAAAACATTATTGGTAACGGCGCACCATGACACATATGAAAACATTATTGGTGACGGCGCACCATGACAAATATTAAAACATTATTGGTGACAGGCGCACCATGACGCAGATGAAAACATTATTGGTGACGGCACACCATGACAAATATGAAAACATTATTGGTGACGGGCGCACCATGACACAGATGAAAACATTATTGGTGACGGCGCACCGTGACACAGATGAAAACATTATTGGTGACGGCGCACTATGACAAACATGAAAACATTATTGGTGACGGCGCACCGTGACACGGATGAAAACATTATTGGTGACGGCGCACCATGACAAACATGAAAACATTATTGGTGACAGGCACACCATGACAAACATGAAAACATTATTAGTGATAGCGCCCGATGACAAATATGAAAACATTATTGGTAACGGCTCACCATGACAAATATGAAAACATTATGGGTTATGGCGCACCATAACAAACATGAAAACATTATTGGTGACGGTGCACCATGACAAATATGAAAACATTATGGTTGACGGCGCACCATGACACAGATGAAAACATTATTGGTGACGGCGCACCGTGATGAACATGAAAACATTATTGGTGACGGCGCACCATGACAAACAAGAAAACATTATTGGTGACGGCGCACCATGACACATATGAAAACATTATTGGTAACGGCGCACCATGACAAATATTAAAACATTATTGGTAACGGCGCACCATGACACATATGAAAACATTATTGGTGACAGCGCACCATGACAAATATAAAAATATTATTGGTGACAGGCGCACCATTACACAGATGAAAACATTATTGGTGACGGCGTACCATGACAAACATGAAAACATTATTGGTGACGGCGCACCATGACACATATGAAAACATTATTGGTAACGGTGCACCATGACAAATATTAAAACATTATTGGTAACGGCGCACCATGACACATATGAAAACATTATTGGTGACAGCGCACCATGACAAATATAAAAATATTATTGGTGACAGGCGCACCATTACACAGATGAAAACATTATTGGTGACGCACACCATGACAAATATGAAAACATTATTGGTGACGGCGCACCATGACAAACATGAAAACATTATTGGTGACGGCGCACCATGACAAATATGAAAACATTATTGGTGACGGCGCACCATGACAAATAGTAAACCATTATTGGTGACAGGCGCACCTTTACACAGATTAAACCATTATTGGTGACGGCGTACCATGACAAACATGAAAACATTATTGGTGACGGCGCACCATGACACATATGAAAACATTATTGGTGACGGCGCACCATGACAAATATTAAAACATTATTGGTGACAGGCGCACCATGACACAGATGAAAACATTATTGGTGACGGCACACCATGACAAATATGAAAACATTATTGGTGACGGGCGCACCATGACACAGATGAAAACATTATTGGTGACGGCGCACCGTGACACAGATGAAAACATTATTGGTGACGGCGCACCATGACAAACATGAAAACATTATTGGTGACGGCGCACCGTGACACGGATGAAAACATTATTGGTGACGGCGCACCATGACAAACATGAAAACATTATTGGTGACAGGCACACCATGACAAACATGAAAACATTATTAGTGATAGCGCCCGATGACAAATATGAAAACTTTATTGGTAACGGCTCACCATGACAAATATGAAAACATTATGGGTTACGGCGCACCATAACAAACATGAAAACATTATTGGTGACGGTGCACCATGACAAATATGAAAACATTATGGTTGACGGCGCACCATGACACAGATGAAAACATTATTGGTGACGGCGCACCGTGATGAACATGAAAACATTATTGGTGACGGCGCACCATGACAAACAAGAAAACATTATTGGTAACACGTCACCATAACAAATATGAAAACATTATTGGTGACGGCGCACCACGACAAATATGAAATGCTTTGGTGTCGTTGACCTACCTTGACAGGGAAAGAATGAAAGAAAACAGATGAAAACAGGAGTGATGGCGCACCATGAAACAGATGAAAACATTATCATGGTGGCGCTTCTGGAAATAGACAACATTATTCATGTCTGTGCATACGCATTTAGACCACCAAAACCAATTCACAGTGTGAGTAGTGACAGAGAAGATCAGGTGGTTCTAGCCCATCCAAGACCAATCATAGGCTACAATAGGTTCTGAAATACACAACCAAAATAGGCCATTATAACTATACATGCCTGAATGCACCACAGTTTAATCATCCAAGCCTCAGGCCTACACATCATCAGAGGTAACATTATGTTACAGGCACCAACAAGTCCAACATTAACAGCATCTCATTGCCTGGCACAGCGACCACATATTCTCACACACACAGATGCAACAGCATCATTAATCAAGCATCAATCAACGTGTCCAGTAACGTTTCAAATTACACTTTAACATAGCCTGGCACGGCGGCCACATAAACCATATGCACGCACACACACACAGATGGCAGACGCAGCAACATCAATATTAAAGGGACTATTTGTAACTTTGTACGCGCATAAATGTAGCGGGTCGTCACACATGCACGTTCGCATATGCGCGCTCGCGTGTGGCTGGAGCCTCGTCTCCGCTGCATGCTCTCCTTCACTCAGAATGCGCACGCGTCCTCACTGTCTCGCTCCACCTCTTGACGTGAACGCGCGCTCACTACACACTGCAGAAGAGTTTAGCTCTGAGAATATCTAGTGAATGCACAGGGGACGTTTGTGCAGAAATAAATTCTGCAGTTCCTCCAGACCAACAGAGCTTTTCCGTGTCTTGTGAAGCGACGGAGCTCTTCAGAGAGTTATGTTACCCTCTCGTTACCGACCGGGTGCCGGTGTCTCCTCTGCTCTTTCCAGCTGCGGGCGGAGAGAGCAGAGGAGACATGCTGCAGAGCCCCGTTGCATCAGCCTGCACTTAGGCAGGAAAAGCCAACACTAGGACCAGATCTAAATCATGTTCATGGAGAGACCTTCGTCTGGTCAGCTAACATTACTGCCAAGCAGCTGAAATATAGAGTGATATTGTGCTTTTAGCTGACGTGTGTCGCCTCACTGTTTTGAGCGATGCTCGTTCAGGTATATTTAGAGCGACCAAGCGCGAGCCCGACGCTGACTTTCGTTGATTTCACGGCCACAGGTGTCGCTGTTAAGAAGCATTTCTGAAAGTTACAAATAGTCCCTTTAAATCCAATTGTACACTCAACAAAAACAATTAGAAATTAGTTTACTTTTGATGATTACAGCAGGAGTCGACGGGGCTTGGTGTTGAACACTGAAATGGAGAGCAGGGACAAAGAGTTCAGTCTGTATGATGCCCTGATGCCAGTTTTTATCCAACTGACACTGAAAAACGTCTTTCAACAGTACAACTTGTTATGGGTAACGTTACCACATACGTGTCGTTATTAACCTACTTGGCATTTGTTGAGGAGAAACATGGCGCTGCTGTAGGTCTTGATTGAGAAATATGGCTGAACTGAACTTGAGCGGAATTCTCTTCCTCCTTCTCCTCACAATGTCTTTGTTTGCTTTGTTTCCCCATGAGTTTGATCTGCAATCTTACAATTGAGGGTCAAGCTGTAGAGACAGTAGGTAGCTTAAATATTTAGGAATGATTTTAGACACCAACCTAAATTTCAATGAACACTCAGACAACGTTTTTAAGAAGGCAATGCAAAGCCTGTTTCTTTTAAGGAAATGAAATAGCTTTGACATGAGTAAAGACGTCCTGAGAATGGTTGGTGGAGAGTATTATCTCCTACAACATCACATGCTGGTATGGAAATTTTGGAGGCTAGAAGTAAGAGCAAGTTCACAAAAATAGTTAACACTGCCAGCAAGATTCTAGGGAACCCCCAGAGATAGCTGGTGGAGCTATACATTACACAAAGCATTAACAGTTCAGAAGCTTTTACGTCCTCTGTTTAATGAGGACGACGATACATGGTACCCACAGCAACGAGAAACATCTTTAAAAGAGATCTTTTATTCCAACCTCTGTCATTTGACTTAACAATTGATTTTATTAGATATTAGTGACAGCTGCCGTTTTTCATGATGTCTATTTAAGGTATGTATCAACCATTAATATGTTTAGCACTTTCATCCCAACTGTTTGGCTCACTTAGGCTATTACTTTCTTCATTTTTGTTTTTCTTTATCTCATGTAATATAACTCATGGCAAAGGAAGATTTTAAATGTATGCATGTCTGTGAAGCCAAAGACAATAAAGATGTCTATTCTATTGGTCTGGGACCAATCCATCGCCAGGACTCATGGTGGAAAATCATGTGTGTCTAATCAATAAATAATGTTTACATGCCACTGTATTATATTGTGCAGTGTATTGTTTTATCATGCTTATCATTAATAAATAAAATAACCTACTCAGTGTATATTTAACACACAGTAATATTTAATCACCTCCATTCAGTGATGGAATGTAATTAGTACATTTACACAAGTACTGCACTTAAGTACAATTTTAACATACTTGTAATATGTGACTATTTCCATTTTATGCAACTTTATACTAATTTCAGAGGTAAATATTGTACTTTTTACTCCACTACATTTATTTGACACTTAATTTTACATACAAAAAACATGATATTCTTATGATATGATGCAGTAGTAGTACTATAATCTACCCAGTAGTATACAAAGTATCTCAAATTAGCTCCACATGGATGAACTAAAACATTAAAATGCTCTTACCTGTATTCGTTAGTGTAAAACTAAATAATATAATATTCTATATTAATATAACACTGAAAGGAGACACTGCATACTGAGTAGGCTACTTTTACTTTACTTTACTTAAGTACATTTTGCTGATAATACTTCTGCAAAATGCGACGTTAGTAACATTTTGAATTCAGGACTTTTACTTGTAATAAAGTAACATTCTTTTGTGATATATATACTGTGATATTTCTACTTTTACTCAGGTAAAGATCTGAGCAGGCTAACGTTCCTTCTTCCACCACTGCGTCTGCGTCCATTGTATCACGTCCATGCCACACAACCTCCATCAATAAACGCCAAGGTAAACAATACTACCTTCATATTTCAATAAAACTGTAACTTATAAAGTTAGGTAATGTAACGTTAAGCAGAACATTAATTTGTAGGCTAACGTTACTAACCTTATGAGTTTGCTAACGCTAGCTAGTCATTAATATAGCAGCAAACTATTAGCAGTATTTGCTATTTATGCAAAGATATACAGGAGCTATGTCTACCTGAGCAGAGGATGAAGTCGCTCACCCTCTGTGCGTGTTGTAGTCTGAGCTTCTCCGTGCTTTGTTGACTAACCCGGCTGCGTTAGTGCCTCAGAGTCTCTCTGTTGTGCCTCCAGGAAGAGGATCCTGTCTGGAAGGTAACCGCAAATTGCGACTCGCTGCCCGACGACCTATCATAAACTTAACCATTCGAGGTAATGCATAACTAACCAACACGCCATTGTTCCCAAAATTGTGGGTTACCCTCTAGACCACGACCAGGGAAGAGCGCCAAATGGTGGAATTACTTCTGCGTCTGTCCCGTAATGCCATTGTACCCAAAATATTGACTTTTTCACATAGACTTACAGTGGCAAAGAGATGTCTGTAAATCAGTGGATCATTTTTTTTTTTTTTAGGTAAATCAACTTCCCAGTATGAAAACTTAAATATAGCCCTTATTTAAACCAGGTCCTCAAAGTAGTAAAATCCACTAATAGTCGAGTTGTATTCCTTCCTCCATTCATGTGAATGAGCCCATGACTGAGGGCTGGGAGGTTCCACAAGGGAAAATCCTATTCATATTCTGAATGGAGGATTTGATTACTAGCCATATAGCCTATATAATGTCAGAACCATCCAGGTAGACTTACCACGAGCTACGAGATTGGGAAACAATTTGATATGCTCGTATACTGTACAAGGCACAACTCCCTTGTTTCAAATCAGCCTTATTTACTTTTTTCTATTAAACCCCGTTTTATTTGCGATGTCATTAAGAAGTACTGCACTACCCACAACCCTAAATGTAACAGCGATGTCTCTGATTGGTGGAGCTCGCTGTTACCATGGAGACGTTTACTGCACCCGCAAGTGACCTTGTTACCTAACTTTAGAAGTTACAGTTCTATTGAAATATTAAGGCTGTATTGTTTACCTTGGTGTTATTGGTTATTATTGTTGGAGGTTGTGTGGCTTATTCAAACTAATGAACTGATGCTATCAGATGCTGTTGATCGTCTTTGGTGTACACAATGTCACTTCCTTCTCCAAGCTCGGTACCGGAAGGGGTCCGATGGAGGAGGTGGGCCCGAGCCTGGAGCTCTGTAGCTATACGCTTTAAACACAAAATACAAGTGTGTAGGTTGATTATTAAATCTACTTCCATCATAGGCACACTCTCAAAGTCGTGCAAAGTCGTCTATTAAACCTTTTAGATCCAACTGGCAGGCACAAGCATTCTTGATCAATAGCGCGGCAAGTCCAGATAAATGGGTCTGTCCCATTGAGCTCCTCAGGTAAGATTTAATAAGCTTCAGTTTGGAAAATGATCTTTGGGCAGATGCGACAGTCACTCAAATGATTAAGAAAAGCAGTAAAGACTTCCCCCAAGTTTGCAGCGATGCAGACATCTACGAACAACATCTTCTCAGGAAAATGTCCCATGTCTCATGGGATACAGATGTGATTGTAGCAGTTGGCTCCAGCACATCCTTTTGTACCTTGTTCTGACCATCTCCAGTGATGTTGGACGGCGTGCTGGTGCAAGCGTTAGCAGCTGTCTTAATTAGACTCTTGCTCAGTAGAACAACGCTTGCCATTTCCTCTTTCTTTTTAAAGAAACTGCCTATTTTTGGAAGCTTTGCCTTTCACTGCATACTTGTTCACTGTCACTCTCACTGGAACACTAGAACAGAGCCATTATTAGTAACACCTGTGCTTTTACTACTATGACAGGTCAAATGGTGCCTTCAAATGGGTCGTGTTTCGCGTGTTCACAAGAAGAGTCCAGACAAACGCCGCCCTCCTGTGGTATTAACAACCTTGTAAGTGGAAAGTTTCTGAAAGCTCCGAGTTCACGACTTGTGATGTGTTTATTAATGTTGTCAGAAATGGCGGAGCCCATGGAAGTTCATTTTTCGGTGCATAATAAGTTGATATATTGTAATTTTAGTCATGCTCATATATCCGCTGCACAGAGGATTGTGGGTCCGAACAGCCAGAAAAGCATGCTGCCTTGCATACTGGTATACCATACTGGTATTTTTAGCATACTGCATTTGACATACTATGTGTTGGGACATTTTTTCTGATATACTAAACAGTATGGTAGTATAGGTATTGGAGCGCACAAAACATATTTAGTCATTAATTTGAAAAAAGCTTTCTTCTGGGAAAAACTAGCCTGAAGATGGCACTGTGTACCAAGTATCTAAGTATACTGTGTACTGCCTTTTCATCATTTAGCATTGCTTTAAATGAACAATAATTCTTAGATATTGTGTAGTGATTTTTAGGAAATCATAAAGTGAAGTTTGATTTTAAATAATTATAAAATGTATTATAAATATATAAATAAATATTTGATAATTTTTATCCAAAATGGTCTTGTACTACATGTCCTCAAAATTTGCTCATCATTTTGTGATGTTAATAATTCCATTTTTGAAAATAGATCAAACAGGGACATTTCTCTAATATATTAATACAGACATTATTTTGTACACCTAGTATGACTGCCTGCACTGTGCTATGTTTCCCTTTTTGTGAGGTCAAAATTCCGATTGTAATCAATCTTACCGTAAACCAATTTTCTAGTGTGATAAGCCAGAGCTGTTCCCCTCCAGTGCCAGACTGAGTGAGATCAGCGTTGGAAGTCAACCAAGTGATTCTGTTACCTGATGTTACCTGATGCATGATGTTACAATCAGCAGGAGCTTCTGTCAGGTCTGAAGCTGAAGGAAAAGCCCACATTACTCTTTCCTGATAACTGATAAAGAAAGATGACTGATTTATCAGTTGAACGTTTCATCTACAATCTCACACAGGTGGGGTACCATAAGGGCAGAACCACCCACTGGTCTCTCAGTCGGACTGCCAAGATCTTGCAATCAGGTGCCTTTTGATTTCACTCCCTGCAACAATGCCGCTGGAATGTGATTTTCCCCGTAATATTCTTTTTGTCGTCATATTTCTCTTTGCTGACGTTTGTTGTTTAGTTTCCTGTACAGTTTAGGTGTGTCTTTCTTTCTTGCATTGCTTCCTTTCATTCTTGTATTTGAAAACTTACACGTGATTATTCTATAAGCTGATTCCATAAGTTTTTAGACTGAATATATTACATTTTGTCCACTTTCAAGCCAATAGAAAATAAAAGGATTCTGTGTTTCTCCACTAGTTTATTCCTGGCCAGTGGCGATTTAAGACTCGTTTTAGGGGTGCTCAAGCACACCTTAATTTCATCTCAGCACCCCTAAAAAATAATTATCAAACTCTCTGAGGCATTACTGTCTTTAAGAGGCTGTAGTCTTCAGGCCATGTCATGCTAACTTGTCAGGAAGGTCGCTAAATAACGCTCCAAAGTTAGGCGAAATTCTGGCGAGGGTAAACTGTCATGGCCATTTCCAAAGGGGTCCCTTGACCTCTGACCTCCAGATATGTGAATGTAAATGGGTTCTATGGGTACCCACAAGTCTCCTCTTAACAGACATGCCCACTTTATGATAATCACATGCAGTTTGAGGCAAAAAAAAATGCAGTATAAATGTGTTATTTTTGCCTATTCTAAAAATGGTGTGTTTGAATATCTCTGCATGGGGTCCCTAAACAGTCTTGGAATTGCATATTTTGGGTATGACTGGAAAGCTGAGACTCTTGTGGATCCAATGAATTGAATTGTCCCCTGGCGCAGGAATTAGTGTTTTCCTTTACATATATAAAGACATTTCCACCATAACTTGATACAGAGAAGGCAGACATTTGGACATAAAAATCACCAGAATGCAGGAAATGAGTTTGACGCTCACATTTCCCTGGGGGAGGACCCCCACACCCCCCGCTTAATATGTGTCTCCCTCAATGTTGAAACCAAACCTCTGCTGCCCTTGACTGTACGCATCACATTCTCATTAGGGGCTGAGCCCCCCTAGAGGTCTGATCAGCCCGTTCCTGGCAATGTAGAGAGGACAACATGTACACCTTCATCAAGGGAATTAAAATGTAGAGAAGATGTATAATCGGATTAATAAATGTGAAAACCATCTCTTTGTTGTGTTGGCTCTACAGTACTCAGGCTTGGATCTGAACTGAAAATCTAAGAGGTCAAAGTCTTTCACCTTCAGTTTAAAGGTTTACATCTGCGTCTGATATGACACGTGGTAAGTGGGAATATTGGGCGTACTTGCCAAGTGAGTAAGCAGTAGTTATTTTTGGAACATTTACCGAGACTTGTTTCAGGTCCAAGATCCTTTGTGGGTTAAACCTCTACCTGATACCTGCTGTGGATTTTTTGCTTGGTCATCATGAATTGACAATAATCAGGTGAACGTCAATGTGACTATGATTAACGGTGACACACTGATATATTAGGTCATGTATATTTTCCCCAAACACATATGGACATGTTTATGATTCATGCAATAAGGTTGGATTCCTTTCTACTATGAGGAAGCGATATGCAAGTTTTGGGAAAAGGCAAGATGAGCATACTTTCTCATGTGATATGTTTTCTGTCCTGTGGTAAAGGATAAGAATAGATAATGCTTTTCACTTTCCTACTTCCTGTGCTGTGATCAAAGGATTCAGATTTCAGGGGTAATTATTTTCTCTTCATGTTTTATTGACTCACCTTGTTTTACATGCCTGTTTACAGTGCATTCAAAAACCAATCTAACAAGGAAATGTTTGCCAGCACACCTGGACTAAAACACTGACCCATTTACAGTTTTACAGTAACAAGTTCCTTGTGTGAAATTCTGATCACATGGTGGATTGTGTACTTGTTCTTGTGTCTGTACATAGCAGCCTCTGTTCTCTTACTGGTACAGTGTCCTGTCCTGTTTTGAGCAACTTCATTTGCCTATGAAAACCAACTAGAAATCATTCCTGTACACAGGAAGAAGATGTGTGTAGTGCAGTAAAGGGATCTGAATAAGTCATTCCAGGCTGTCAAGGGTAATAAAGCTAAACAAATGAAACAGGACATTAGAAAAATAAATGGTGCCTGATCAGTAGTGGTGATATCAGGTGCTATCGGAGCCCAGGACATGTATAAACTGGTGATTGATCATAGAGCCTGACATTAAGACTTGCCTGCTTGTAGTTTTTTAGTTTCTTTTGGTGGATTATGAGTTTGGATGTAGTGAGAGCCAACACATGATAAAATGAAAACTGAGGGGTGTCAATAAAATGAAAGAAACAAAGACAGCTGAGCGAAAACCAAATAAAATATACTTCCTGGGTTCAACTCAAAACTAATGAAAGTGAAGTGACACGAGAGGGTGGAGCTAAGTACAAAAAGGTTATAATTAACTTTCATGAAGTGAAAACACACTGTGAAAGGGTTAAAGATCTAAGACAAAAACACGAATAACGCCGTGGTAGTGACCTGTCAATCACATGGTAGCCCCGCCCTAAAGCATCCCCTGCTTTATTGACTATCTAATTTACTAAATAAACATCATGCTGTATTGAAGAAGACTTGAATCTACAGATTGAGACCATAAACTCACGTTTACAGTGGTTACTATTAGGTAATAAATCAAGAGAGAAGAAGGCTCATTTTCTCATAGATTTCTATACAATCAGACTTCTTCTAGCAACCAGAGGAGTCGCCCCCTGCTGGCTGGTAGAGAGAATGTAAGTTTAAGGCAATTCAGCATTGGCTTAACTTCTCCGACCCTGAGTTGCCCACTGGTCCAGACTGAAATATCATTGCATGAAATTTCGTAGAGATATTCATGGTCCCTGGGGGATCAATCCTAAAGACTTTAGTGATCCCCTAACTTATCATCGTGTCACCAGAAGATCAAAGTTTCAGTCCGTTCAATAATTTGGTTTACGAACAAAAACCTGCAAAAGAAATGACTTTTCAAAAAATATGCGAATATCTTTTTTTTTTTTTTACATAAACACTTGCATTATATAATATGCAAATAATATGCAAACAGTGAAATGTCTGTTTCATACAGTAGCTTAATGCTAATAGTTGCTTATTTGCATATTTGGCAGATACGGTACACAGCAACATTCATTTGTAATCATTGAGAGAAATGAATACTGAGTATTACTGGACATACTCAACCACCCCAAAATGCATTGCGGCTCTTCAGACTGTGCGATGGTGGACTGCAAGGCAGACAGTTAAAATAATTAACCTGTTGGATAAAATATTTACGAATGATGGAGTGTGAAATTAAATTAAAGTTAAGAGAAATATATAGGAGGAGGAAGAGATATATACTGTAGAAAACTTATTAACACTAATATATTTAATCATTTCAATTTGCCTTAAAACAATACTGGAAAATATTACACTGAGCAGAAGAGGTAAGGTTGATTTACATTTGTGACAAGTTACAAGTTTCATTCAACGGCAGCTCGGACCGGTAACGTCATGTTCGATACAGTTATGCGATGCAGCGAAGACGTATTGCGAACAGTCTGCTCTGCTGGTAGCGGCGTACGTAATCGTTCATGTAGTAGGCAGTATGGAGCACATACTTGTGAAGTTGGAGGTGGAGAGTTTGCATTTATCTTGCTAATTCAAGCCTATGTGTATGTGTGTGTGTGTGTGTATTTGTGTTTTTTTCACAGACTGAATAGTACTCTCTGTGAGTACTTTATCTCTTAAACAAGTGGACTAGAGTGTCTCTGCTTCTTTAACTCGAAGGTGCAATTATTAATAGCGCAAGAAATACAAAGCAGGGACCACCTCCTTTATCTTTTTATATGACACCTTGAAAAAGTGATATTATTAGAGTGTACAGTATATTTAAGTGTAACTGTCATCTTGTCTGGATCATTTGTAATGTTGTCTGTTGGAGGACATTAGTGTCTCTGGTTCAAAGTGGGCTCATCACTGAAATCGGGTAATGAGGTTTCTGATTGGAATTAAAACCTGCAGCCACACCTGAGCCAGTCCCATTCACTGAACGAAGACCACAAGATGCGGTTGGAAGCTGTGACACCTATTAATATGTTTAATATGTAAATACATCACCAAAATAATCATTTCAATCAAGATACATTTTTAAACACATTATTGAAGAGTAAAGTTATTGAGGATACCTGGAGGGCTGGGGGCACTTTATACTTTTAATTTTAGTGTGGATCACATAGAAATAAAATAAGAGTAGAGGGGTCATTCAACTTTTTGCTGTGGTAATTTGATTAGTACAAAACAAATTGTTGTTATGGTGACAACAGAATCAGGGGGGCCGTAAAGTGTGTGGTCGCAACCCGCCAGGAAGAGAAGGGACGCAGCGCCTCCCGGAGACAGCCGGCTAGCTAGTTAGCTAGGTAGCTTCACCCCAGGCAGACGGACGGTTTAGAGCTGGCGCTTCCGCTGCCACCAGCCCGCTGTTTGGCTCATTTTCAGTAATCAGTGCAGCACCAATAGTGGAGCGGATAGTGGAAAAATCATGCAAATAGTGATACAAGCACCAAATTTGGCATGATGATTCCCGAGGGGATGCTTAGCAAATATAAACGATCGGCCACTTGAAAATCCAAGATGGCGGCCATTTTTCAAGATGGCCACCAAATTGACATGCCGTTAATGGGTTCTCTCATAGAAATTCATCTACTTGGTCGATTTGAGTGATCTTGGTGTCAAATTATGTGTTTTCTAGCATGGTGGATCTAATTTTGATAGTTTTTACAATTTTTAACTTCAATATGGCGGCCATTTTTCAAGATGGCTGTCAAATTTACCCGAAGAGAATGTTTTTCTTAAGGATATGCATGTACTTGGTCAATTTTAATGATTGTGATGTAGAGTTATATGTTTTCTGGTATGCTTGATCTAACCATCCTCCAGGATGGACTACTGGCATTGGTTCTCACTACTTGCCCAACTCTCATCTATGGCTCCAAGAAGTTGCCAGTGCACGGCAACGGCCACACCCGGGACACGGTGTTGACTCACGGGCTAAACTAGGTGAGGGTAGTACACAGAGAGTCTCTGTGTGATGGAGTATGTCTAGCTCCAAATTTCGAAGTGCATAGAGTCAACTAACTAGCCATCTTTATCCATGAGGTTCCCACACCTGCATATCTATCTGTTGCCTCTTTCTGGTCTTGGTAAACTCAGACAGGCCAACATACATAGCAAAAGGTGTCTCCTGGTCCTTAGAGTGCCTTTGGACCTGCGATCTTTCCCTGTATTTGGCAAAGCAGCTGTACTGTAACAGTTAGGATATTGCAAGGTTAGATTTTGGTGCACCATTCTGGAGTTGTGACTTGATATCAGCCCCATGTTCAATCATACATACAAACTGAAGCAGGGATGGTGGGACGGTATCTTCAAGGTACCCATCATGGAACATGCTGTTGAATTCTGATTTATGCTGAAGCATGTCACGACGTATCATCTGAGCAGCCTTTGCCAGGTGGACTGCTTCTCCATATTTGATAGCTCATGCCAGGATTGAACCAACATCCTTCCTAAAGAGCAAGAGGACATCACGCCCTTGGTGGTGAGCCTCTAGCTCAGGAATGTGTAAAAGCAGTTGGTCCTTATGACTGATGGTAGCATGAACATCAGGAGCTTCAATGCCAAGCTGCTCAAGCCTCTTCGTGTAGAGCATACATAGGTCGTCAAGTCAGAAAATTGGTGGATCTGAATCCTGACTTGCAGCTTTTGTCTCAGTGCTGTAAATGACCAGTTCAGAGAAATCAACTGCGTATGCTTCCTTCTTCTGGGCCAGCTCTTCTTTGTACTGCAGCTGTTGGGCATTCAGATGGGCTCGTACTCATTTGTACAGAGCAGCCAACCAAGCAGGATGATACTTCATTTCCTGGGCAATGACATCTCCAGCACTCAGTTTGGGAAAGAGCTTTCTATCACTGAAAGTTTTTGCACATTCATTTAGTCTTTCATTCAGTTTCATGGTCATTGCTTGTCTTAAGTTGCTCCCTTCTTCCTCACACAGAAAGCATTCGGATTTGGGGGATAGAGTATCTCTGACCCTCTGTGGTATTTTGTTGCAGCTGCTCTCATCTGTAACAATTGAAGGGGTTGATCTCTTTTCAGCTCTTTGTAACTTGGTGTTATTGAACAAGAGTCTGCAACTTTCTTGGTATTGTGCTTGTTTTTCATCAAGGTTTACTCTATCCCACTACCATGGTCTAGTCTTGCTGGGTCGTGCTTGACTGGTAGCTGACTGACTGCATGGAATCTGGGAATATTCCTCGCCAAGAGGCTGTACCCATCACCTACCCTTTTGTTGGGATTCATATGTGGAGAAGTAAGGCCCTCATTCTTGTCCATTTGACAAAGGCAACACTTGGCCCAGTCAGTTTGCCAAAATGTTTCAATTGATTTTTGGTTTGAAGCCATGTTTAGGGTCGAAGGTTTATCCTTTTACCAGCCTGTATCAGGGGCACTTTCTTGTATGGGATACAGCTAGGTTCATGCATTATTTTATGCAATCTGTACACCATTTGGATAACTGAAACCCCATTATCCTTGGCTCGGCTCTCCCGCGCTGGCACATCCTGTCGATTCAGGTGCGGCTGCTTAAAACTGATCTGGGGTTGGTAGTAAGCAGCATTTGGGACACTAAGTATAATGCTGAATCCTACTTAGCTGACGTTGAACCCCATCCTGGGTTACACAGCAGCAATTGTCACCAGTGTGCCCTGGTAGTGCCCGACAATCACTACAGTACAGTAATTCATCAATACAGGGAAGTGATGCAACACTTACCTTCTGGTTCTGGCTGGGTTAGCAGACCCCCATGTCCTTTTGGACGGTCCAGCAGTGCTCTTAGAGCATTTGGGGGGACTGGAAACCAATGTGGAGGTAACCCCTTTAAGTAACCCCCCAGCTCAATAAGCTTCTTTTGTGTGAACATTTAGAAAATGTTGATATCCAACACTCACATTTTGACATCATCATCAAGCTCACACTATTAAATTCACATCAGATTAATGTCATAAAAAACAAAACAATGTTGTTACTTATTTTACTATCTGTCCACATATCACTGCATCATATCACTTCCCTTCACATTCCCTTCATCATCTGTAGTTCACATGCATGTATTACATGCATTCAGTCTTTAACAGTTAGTGAGATGAATGGCACTGCATGGAGTCAACAGGTGTCTGCTGGAGTGGATCCATTTAGGTTCACTCTTATGGACTCATTTTAATGTTCATCTGTCAGTCTTGTTCTCAACTTAGATTTCATGACATTAAAGACAGCCAGCTGGGCCGTATCGCTGGAGTCAACCGACTCATCACACTGGATGGAAAACCATCTGCCCCTGTCCATGTCCCGATCTAGCTGCTCCACAGCATCCACAGACAGCCCAGACTCTCTCCTTGCCACAGTATCAGCACCAAGTTGTACATCGGCGATAGCAGACATCATTTCTGTCTTATTTTTATGGTCCTTGAATAGCGTTTCAGCTTCGTTAGGATGTGCGCCACTTTAAATGAAGCCTCTGCTGCAGCGTTGGCCTTCTTCTTCGTCGGTTTGGTAAACAGAGACTATCATCTTTTAAGCCTTGTTTTCAGCTCCTTTACCTTCTCTGTTCGTAGACCGCTACCAGCCGGAAAGTCCGGTGAAAAGTTGCCGTGGACGTTGGTGAAGTGGCGCTCGACGTTACATCTTCTACCGACTGACACGCTCACATCGCAAATGAGACACACGCACTTGTCATTCACATTTGTGAAAAAATGGATCGAAATTTAAGTCTGCACAGGGACTTTGTCTTATCAAATTTGTTTACATATTCTTTGAACCTTTAGCGAGCGACTCAGAAACGGCTACTGGTCGCGAGCTAGCGACATGTTGGGGACCCCTGCTCTAAAGTGTTTGAACTGAAATAATGAATTCAAACTTTAATATCTCTTTGTATTCTTCTATATGCTGATCACCCTCAGGGCTGTGTGTGTACAGACTTTGTGCAGACTCTTAGCTTTATTGCACTTGTTAGGGTGGAACAAATTAAAGCTTTAAGGTCAGATCATACAAGCATTTATAACCGCAAGAGTTAGCATGTAAGTATGATGTAAAATGTTGTATGTAGTGCATTCCAACTGTATAGTATGTGGACTTTGTGTATGCGAGAAATGCCCAGATGTATACTAGATTAGCAAGAATTTATGAGAATTAGATGGAGAGCAATTAATACTGAGTTGTGTTTCTGTCCACCTGATGAATGTAAGCCCAATATTCAGTCTCTTTTAGCTCTGTTTTTGGTCTCCCCCAACTCTTGAGGGAAATATCTGGCTCTTTAGTTGCTAAATGCTCCACTATGTTCAGCCACTGTAGTCGCTAACTTTGTCCGTGTGCTGTTTGGAACTGGGCAGTTTGTGTACAGTTGTTTTATTAGAATTTGTTTGCTGACAAAAGCTGCTGCTTGAAACACGGTTAATGAGAGCAATGAGAGTGAGTTTGTAAAAGCAACACAATGAGCTGAAATAGCATAAAACACTTTAGAGCTGAGGGAAACCGCTGAATTGGGTGATAATTATATTTGGGTTTATCAGTATGACCGACATCTTTCATTTTACCTTCAGTCATTTAATGTATTGGTAATATAAAAATATTGATGACAGCACCTTTAATAATTTTTGTTCACTAGTTTAATTCAATATAATGAGCTCATCATCACTAGTGATGCTTTACGAGCTTCCATAAATAAAAATGTATTAATTTTAAATGTTTTCCTTCAGGCTATAATGGTTCATGGGTGCTAATATACAGCCAAATTATGTGAATGTAAGAAAAATACGCAAAGGATTAAGGAAGTGGAGTGACACTCATGAGCAAACGCAGCAAACAGCAGTACTTGTCTGAACACGAGCGCAAACAAAGCAGTGTGAAAACTCATTTCTTGGAAACTGTTATGTTCAAAGGACACCTGTTTCCGATGTGGGCGGAGGCCCACATCCGAAACAGGTGGAGACAGGTGTGGACAAAATCAGACAAACACACAGAGGTGGTGATTAAACTCGCTGCTCCTGTTTGCTGTATAATGTCTATCATTTGGACATTATGTAAAGCTATGAATGATGTGTCACGTTTAGGGCTGTGAGTAATGTTTGCTTCTACTACAAGGAACATTAGATAAGATTTAAAGTTATGTACAGAAGTTCATCATGAAACATACATCATTTTCAAAAACTGTTAAAACATCAGGTTTACTTTCATATTTTGCATTTTTTTATTGAAAATATTAACTTAAATAAGAATGGGAACTGACTGTTTAGCTGCAAGCTGAATGAATATTTAAAATTTCAAAAAATGACAATATACGCGTTAACTCTCACCCAAACAGACAAACAGAATACATAAACAACAGCCACTAACTATACCAAGCAAATATACAGTAACATACATAACATTTGAAATTTCTGTGCCAACATTGTACGCTGTATTTAACAGAGAACTCGTTTGGTTTGTGTAACAACTTTACAGTTTTATGCTACACATTACAAGTTACACTTTTGACGGGAGCACCGTTCTTTGGTCAGTCAGAGATTAAGTTGGCCTTCTCGGTGTTCCCACACTGCGGTGAATCAGGTATGAGGAACCGTCCATGGAGAGCAGGTTGAGTTTCAAATACAGGGACTACACAGTCAGAAGAAGGAGCTGACAAAACAAAGGAGTGGGTTCAGCTTTCAGGTATTTGAAAATGCACGTGCTATGTTGTCAACAAAATTGTGATAACCTTACCTGTTTGCTTTTCAGAGATACAGCCTCCATTTATTTTTTGTTTCCTCCTCCGATACACTAAAATGGAATACAGGGGTAATCAGATGAGGAAATAAACCAACGCAATGATAAATTCACTGGCTGTTTTTTCATTCAAATGAGTTGTGCATGTTGCACTAGCCGATACATCTATGGCTCTTGCAATTTGAGGTTACTGTAAACCATCCATTGAGGTCTTGCTTTCAGTCCATATCCAGCCCATTGAAAAATGCATCAATCAAACTACTGTTGCAAACTTTGCAAACACTTTCATAATACTTTGTACAGTGGCAAATTAAAATATAAACTTTGTTTGCAAGCATTTCATGCAGGGCAAGCAAGTGTATAATTATTTTTGACATGGTGTGTGACTGTATAACTGTTTTTAAAATTGTGGTTAGTTCCCTCAAGTAAGTCTACAACATTGAAGCCTTAAATAAGAAGACAATACTGCAGTCATGAGCTTGATAGTGTAGTTTCCTACCTACCGGTTAACAGTACGTGGAGCACCAGAGTGATTGTTATGATGCCAGAGACGCAAACGGCAGCAGGTACGACGACCCAAGTCAAGTCCCAAGAGGCTCGACCGGAGATGACGGGTCTGAGGGGTGATGTTTCATCTGTGAAGATCATTTACAGCGTATAGTCTATTACACATAAGGCACTCGGTTGATAGGATTTCATATGTGGCTTTTAAAGGAATAGTTTGACATTTTGGGATATATGCTTCTGTGTTTTCTTGCCAAGAGTTACCAACAGAAGAGAAGATTGAGACAATACCAACCATTGAAATAGGGTAGGAGTAGACATTGAACTGTTTTCCGTGGTCATTTGACTAGTACAAAATGCTACACTGGTTACGGAAAATGAGCCGAACAAAGTTGTCACTCATCTGGCAAAGTGCTTTCCTCCGCTGTGACAAGAGTGTGTGGATGAAGAATTAAGTTGTCCAGCTCTCTATGCTTTGTAACGTTACTACTCCTCTGCTTATTTTTGCAAAACCTCACCAGTGAGTCCTCGACTTACCACAAGTCGGTTTAGTTTAAGCTGAAGTCAGCCCGCTACAACGGTCGCTGTAGGAGCTAAAGTGTGTATTTAGCTTGCTGTTTATTAATATTATATCATTATTATTATTATTATTATTATTATTATTATTATTATTATTATTATTATTATTATTATTTGTTTAGGCTGCACACGTTCTTTTGGTTATCATCACTTCATGGGTGTGGTTTCACCTACTTTTACCTGTTCACTTGGACCGCGGGAGTCAGACAAAGAGGTGGAGATAGGTTTAGATATTTTCTGTTGACCGTCACTTCACGTTACATACATTAGTTATTCCAGTTAGCCTTATTGTTTGTAATTCCTTTAATTTAATAAACGTCAAAACGCATCTGGACATTTGGACTTTTTGAAACGAGTCACACAGTAAAGAGCCTACTTCAGCCTCTTAGCAGTTTTTTAATTGCTAGCAGTCGCTACAATAGTCGCAATGGCAATAGCACACAAAAATGGCCGCCGCTTTGACCATCCTGCTACGTTGATTTGAAAGGGAATATCCGTTCTACTCCTATTCTATTTCTATGGTACCAACAGACAAACATGGTATCGGTCTTCTCATCTAACTCCTGTCAAGTAAGCAATATACAAATCTCCCAATTTTGTTTAAGTATTCCTATAAAGCTAGGTCTCTTGAGGATAACAAAACAATTATCTGTGTTTATCAGACTTTTGAAAGATGATACAACCAGTTTACATTCTGCTCCCCACAGTTTCTCAATGTTTTGAGTTCTCAATTATGCGTAAAGAAATTGGAGCTCAAATGCATCAAAGACGGTCTTCTTCCCTTCCTGCAGAGCCCTTGTGTTTACACATAGGGGTTTCATCCATCATTGAGCACTAAATTAAAGGAGAGTATACTATGCTGGTTATGGAGAATCCTTTTACTTTTCTAAATGATGCCAAGAAGCCACTTAGGGCAAAACTTCAGAGGCACTTCCATTTGTGATTAGCCTATTAGAGACTGTGTGACAGTAAACACATGGTCTATTACTGCTTCAAACCACGTTTAAAAAAAGAAGTAGTGGAGACCATTTGCACTTGATGTGGCGCCTCAGGTTGTGAATATTTAAAGAGAAAGGAAGGAAAAAAAAGAGTTGGGACCAAACAGGATGGGATGGGACCAGAAAAGAAGGATGAATCCATCTCTAGAGCAGTAAAGAGCAGTAAAAGCATACTTACTGCATTGCTCAAAACAGTGAATGACTGTGGCGCCAAACTTCACATCGAGCCTCTTCACCTATCCAAATACAAAAATGTGTGTTCAAAGTCATTGTCGGTCTAAATGTGAGGGAAGATGTCGTTTACCTCAAAGGACTCCACAAACTCCACAAACTTACCTGGAGACAAGAGTCACATTGTTCCCATGCCAGGTTTAAGTCGACAGCTTTATGTTTCTCCTGAGAAAGAGATAGAAGAAATAAAAAGCCTTAGGAGCTTTACTGGGCAGATGTTATGGAAGTTGTCATGGTTTCTCTTCTATGTGCTGTCAGCCTGTTCAGTAGTAATTCAGGAGAGAGATGCTTGATTAATGATCATTACAGTTTCATGTCAGAGTGCAAACACACAATGCTACCCGAGAACATGTTTCTACACATTTTAAGGTGCTAATGTTGGCAGATCCCTTTGATTGAAGGCGTAATTAAATAATAATTTATAACTTTGGTTATTATAAATAGTGTAACAGAAGACTTGTTGCTTCCCAGCAATAAAAAGGAAATATAAAACAAAAGAGTAATCAGATCCACAAGAAGCTGCTGTGCAATCATTGCAAGCATTAAAAGGTTTGCTGAAGCATGAAAATGAGATGAATAACATGTTCTGTGTGATACCTACCACATGCACGGTGTTTGTGTCGGTGATCTGGCACATTGTGGACCCTTCAGACCTCACACACAGCCCCACAGAAAACGTTGCGGTTATCTGTGACAACATCTTCACGTCTTCCTGACCCTGTCGTCTCGTCACAACCACCTCCCATGCTGGAAATGATTAGCTATCATTATAATGAGCAGTTTTACAACACTCCATTACATAATGTCTGTCATTATCATAGGATAATGAATATAATGATAAATGTGTCTCTAAAACGACTGTCAGGTAGATTTATTGCCTGACGGAGCCGTGCGATAATCACATAATAGGCTACTCATGATATGATTATGACAAAAAATGGTACCTTTGAATCTGGTATCAGCAAAGGGGCACCGGGTCCAGGACTGAGAGCCTGCAGAGAACTAAAGAGCATAGTACAGTTATATTTTGTAGTGCTCTTAATCCAACAGTTATATAAAGCTCATAAACATAACAACTTAGTCCTTAGAAAATAATCTAAATGTGACAATTTGCATTAAAGGTGCAGTGTGTAGGATCTGGCGGCAACTAGTGGTGAGGTTGTAGATTGCAACCAACTGAAACGTCTCCTGTGAGCCAAGTGTGTAGGAGAACTATGGTGGCTGACGTGAAAGCATGAATGGCCCTCTCTAGAGCCAGTGTTTGGTTTGTCTGTTCTGGGCTACTGTAGAAACATGGCGGCCAGCTCCATGAAGAGGACCCGCTTCGTATGTAGATATAAACGGCTCATTCTAAGGCAACAAAAACAAAATAAGTCTTATTTTCAGGTGATTCTACACTAAAGAAAACATACTTAATAATATTATATTGCATGTCTGCCAATAGATCCCTCTAAATGTCCCTCTCACTGTTCCTTTAACACATACTTTGTCCACATGAAATAGTTCCAGTGAACTGTTTAACCACTGAGGTAAATCAGTATGGAGAAACTGTAGATAACAATAGCAGCAGTACTTCTGTTTTGTGGTTAGGTTACCAGTTAACTCTCACTGCTGAGCTTTGCTAGAAAGATCAGGGTTTAAACAGCATTTCCTCTTTTGTGTTACTGTGGTTACCACAGTAAAAATCAGGTGTCCTTATATAGAAATGACCTGGCGTAGCAGAGGAAATGCTACTAGTGTTATTCCCAAAAAGTCATTTATTGTTTTTTATCCAATTTCTATCCCATTTTGTAGCTCTGTCACTCTATAGCTTACCATTAGGTCACTGGCAGAAACTTAAGCTATAGTGGGTGCTTGCGGTAGCTTCCTATTTGTCCTACATATGTTGTCCTAACTTAGTTTAGCACAAAGAGGGGTGGCTTTGGTATTTGTTTGTTTGAAATCAACCAGATATGACATGTTACTTAGTGAGCTTTAGAAGTGCTGGTAGGTGGATTCTGTTACCCTTAGACAGACAAAGGCTAGCTGTTTCCCTGTTTCCAGTATTTGTGCAGAGCTAAGCTAACCAGTTGCTAGCTGAAGCTTCATATTTAATGTACAAACATGAGAGTGATATCAATTTGTTCATCTAACTCTGGGCAAGAAAGCAAACAGGTGTATTTCCCAACATGTTGAAACTATTCCTTAAACACAGAGCTAAGTTATTTGAACTGACGCTGATATATCTACTACGCTAGCCTTCACAAAAACAACAGTTGCACAACAGCAGCCAGAACTACGGTGGCCAACGTGAAAATGGGAATGCCACTATCTAGAGCCAGTGTTTGATTTGTCCGTTCTGGGCTACTGTAGAAACATGGCAGCCAGCTCTGTGAAGAGGACCCGCTCCCTATGGAGATATAAACGGCTCATTCTAAGGTACCGAAAACACAACCATTCTTATTTTCAGATGATTGTACACTAGAGAAAACATACTTCCATCCATCCATTATCTGTAACTGCTTATCCTATTCAGGGTTGCGGGGGGGGCTGGAGATTTAGACATTAGACGGGACATTTAGAGTCAACAATGAACCTAACCTGCATGTCTTTGGACTGTGAGAACCCGGAGAAACCCTACGCTAACACAGGGAGAACATGCTAACTCCACACAGAAGGGCCTCAAGCTGGGTTTGATTTCTGCCAATAGATCCCCCTAAATGTTACATACGTATGTTCTTTTAACACATTATACCACACCCACATCAAATAGTTCCAGTGAACTGTTTAACCACTGTTTTGAATCAGAACTGAGAAACTGTAGCCATAGCAGCAGGACTTCCCTTCTGTGGTTAGGTTACCAGTTAACTCTCACTGCTTCTTTTCTACACACTATGACACTATGGTGTCCTTATATATAGTAATGAACTGGCATAGCAGAGGAAATGCTAGTAGTGTTATTCCCAAACAGAGGTATTTATTATAACATTTTCTCATCTACCTCAAGACAAGAATGCAAATAAGTATATTTCCTAACATGTCAAACTATTCCTTAAACACAGAGCTACAGCTCTACTACAGTTTAGCAACAGTTCCATAGCAGCAGCCATGTTGACATGTCATTGCAGGGTAAACACAGGTGTATTAATAATACTGATTATGGCCCTGTTCCATTTAGGCCCTGGTATTGTGTATGTTAGCTCACTGGAATGGCTGTGACACAAATTATGATTGATTTGATCAATTACACCTGTGTTTATTCCACAGCTGGTGGAAACAGTATCTCAGTGTAATCAGACATGAGTACAGCATAATCAAAGAGTGGTACTGTATCAACAATAACATGATTAATGTCAGTCCTGTTGTTTCTCTACAGTGAAGCTCCTGAAGAGCCAAAGGGGGAAAGTGATCATTACCTTCATGCACAGCTGAGGGTGTGGATCCACTTTGGAAAATGTTATCTGAAAAGCAAAAATTTATGAAATAGTTATTAATGAAATACAAAGAGCAGCACATTTAGGTCAGCTAGGTTCATCTTTCAGACGGGAGACTCTCTGCGTCACTGGCTATTTTTATATTCACAGACAATTCCCTTCTCAAATGACACGCCTCAGGTTTAATCCGATGATCTCTGATCAGAAAACAATCTCAGGTTTGTTTAGGGATTAACAGGCGCGCAGGCTCTCCCTTCGTTCTTGCAACAAGCAAGTGTTTGGATAAGCTTTATATGGGTCTGACTCAACATTTATATGAACTTAAGCAAGATGTTCGAATAAACTTATTCTCACTTTGAATCATTTTAAAAGGAACTCCTTTAGATGCCTGGCAAAGTGCTATATTACAGTTCACTTTAATATGTAAACACTTTTCTTTGACATCATATGTGCAAGATGAAACATAGTGTTACTTCCAAAGAAAACTCTGCTGTCGTCATGAATTCTTTCCTCCGTATAAAGTGTGCTCAGTCATTGAGCAAGACGTCAGCAGAATGATGTCATACTTTGCTTAGCGTATAAACACCAACTTTATGTGATTTGTGAGAACAAGCAGCCAGAAACCTCGCAAGGTAAACACAACTGCAGTTTCAACATGTCAGAGACGTGTACCTTTTCTCTGCTGACATTCCTTGAGGCGTGAGGCAGATCCACGCAGACGTTGTCCTCTCTTTTCTGACACAACGCGACGACAGCAGCCACTGGACAGGCGGACTCCCATGAAAGCGTCTCCTCAAGTGGGTCAAAGTTAATTCCAAACCACAGCTCCTCGAGACCTGCACGCGGGGGAAGTCACAATCTTTACAGATGATATGGTATCAGTTCTGAAGTATTACAGCACACGCTCAGTTTACTACGGAACTTTCCGTGATTGAAAGCAATCGAGTGACTCACGGTCTTTGAAGGGGCAGACCTGGACTCTGGGGGCGTCCATCATGGCTGACCATCCCTGTGAGGAATGTATGAGCAAAGGTTCAATCCCTTTTTCCTGGAAGTGATTACGAATAGAAACACATCATAAGTGCCTAAAATGAGGAGTGTTGGCAGACACTTTACCTCGATGCAGAGGCAGGGCAAAGGTCGGGAGTAGGGGAGGGTGGCGCTCTTTACGGGTTCCCCCTTCTTCATCTGGAAGGTAAACACAGCTTTATAACATGTTTCCATCTTTCTTTTGGCATGTGTTTGAAGCTTCTTAAGGATTCCTGAGTCACATGATTGATGAGCCACATTTTTCACTGGCAGAGTCTGATAAAAGCGAGCTGGGAGAGTTTCCCAAGAGGTTTCAAACTGAGCATCCCCTCTAAGTCTTCCATGAAGTAGTGAATACTTGTTAATATTAATTATATATCAGAAGACAGCATTGCATTAGTCACATTCACCTTTGAAGGGAGTGAGTCAATGAGTGAGTTGATTTAACCTTTGCATATTTGACTGACTCACTCCCTGGTTAACAGGTGAAAGGATTTAAGGGACAAAGGGCAATCTGACATCCAAAAATCATTTAGGGATGGTCAGAGTACTGTTGAAGAATGTATGGATGTTTAATTTTAATAGAAACCTGCCTATTTTAAAGGGACTATTTGTAACTTTCAGAAATGCTTGTTAACAGCGACACCTGTGGCCGTTAAGTCAACGAAAGTCAGCGTCCTGTTGCTTGCGCTCGCACTTGTGCTCGCTCTACATAGACATGAAGGAGCATCACTCAACACAGTGAGGCGACACACGTCAGCTAAAAGCACAATATCACTCTATATTTCAGCTGCTTGGCAGTAATGTTAGCTGACCAGACGAAGGTCTCTCCATGAATCAATGCTGATCCTAGTATTGGCTTTTCCTGCTTCAGCCTCCCGACCGCGGCCGGCGGGAACAGAAGAGACACTGGAGTTTTGGTCGGAGACGATAACGTTTCTCTCTGTGGAGCCCCGTCACTTCACAAGACACGGGAAACCTCTGTTGGTCTGGAGGAGCTGCAGCAGTTATTTCTGCACAAACGTCCACTGTACATTCACTAGATATTCTCAGAGCTACGAAGTCTTCTGCAGTGTGTAGTGAGTGCACATGCACGTGTAGAGGTGGAGCGAGACAGCGAGAACGCGCACGGTGTCTGAGTGAAGGCAAGCAGGCAGAGGAGCAGAGACTCCGGCCACACGCGAGCGCGCATATGCGAGCGCGCAAGGGAAACCGACCCAATAGATTTATATGTGTAAGAAGTTACAAACAGTCCCTTTAAGTGACGATAATGGTATTACAAAAATGGAAGTTCATATTCAATATTAACCCACAAAAAGTGATTGAGATCGTCAGCTTCCAATAAACAGAGGCACTAACCAGTGCACTGGCCCCTGTGCCAACGCAGATGAAATCCTTATGACACAGTCGGAGGTAGTAGTCGTGATCTTCCAGCATGTCTGACACACTGACGCTCAGCTCCTTCCTCTGTGGGTTTACATCATATGACAGCCTGCCAGCTGAACGAGACAGAGGTCAATGTTAGTGAGAGGTTTTCATCTCGGCCACAGGTACATGTGAGGGGCTACATTAGGTTTCCAGGTTAGGTGTTCCACTATAGGTGTTGGTACCTCTTAAGAGGTTGCAAGATCAATCTGAGGGGTCATACTAAGGCTGGGCGATCCAGGTATCATGATATAAGCACATGCTAACTCAAATTTCTAAAAAAATCTGATCAAACTCAGTTATTATTATGAAACTATTGTCTTAATATGATTATTCTGTATTTGTATGCATGCATGTAAACATAGTCAGTGTATAGCTGGGAATATTTATTTTTTTTCTCTATAATTTCACCTCAAACTGATATGTTCATTTTGCACTAAAGTTCTGAATTAAATGAGAAAATACTCAAATTAAATATTATTTGACAAGTATTTAAATCACACAGGATTATAGAAAAATCGAGTTTACCATGTGGTTATTTCATATAGACTATTTATTTATTGAATTACCAGAAGACATGCTATATTGTGATATATATCGTTATTGAGATATGAAATGACCTATATGGTGATAGAAAATGTTGGCCATATCGCCCAGCCCTCGGTCATACCATGAAGAAAAAGATCTGTAACAAAATTATGTTTATTTTTCTGGCTTTTTTCCAATTTTTTTTTCTTGTTAAATACTGGATAGTTTTACTTCTTCAGGCTTCTAGAATTGATTCAAATGAAACAAACTCTCAGATTATTTTTTTTAGGGCTAACTCACTGACATATAAAACCTAGAAAAGATCGTAACTAGACTTGGCTTTGTTTTATAGGCTAAACAGACAAAAGGGTTGGAGACCATGGCTTATAATACTGTATGTTAGATATAATGATGCATTGCCTAGTTCAGTTAAAACAAAGTATGTACTCACTGATGCATTCTGGGACGTGTCTTCGCAAATCTTCACTGATGCATTCTGTGGAGAAATGGAGCAAAGATTACAGCAAGACAAATGTGACATATTCCCTGCATGTGCAGCTTTTACATAATATCCACCTACTACAGTTTTCTCCTTTATGAATCATTTACATCATCTTAACATAAATGTGGATCAAAGTCACCTGTTCCTAACAATTACAAGGAAATACTTCAGAGTAATTATTGACCTAATGTATTTACTATGTAATCCATTCCATCTTCAGCTACTTAATGTCCTGTTTGCTCCTTTGAGTGCGTGTTTGCATGTTTATGGAAACACGCATGTGTTCTCACCTGGAGCATCATAGGTGCCTGTCCAGGTTACGCCGCAGTAGCTCGGCACTGTTTTCACTGTTACTTGCACGTGTTGGCTCGCAGAAATGTCAGCGCAATCATTCTCAACTTCCACCTTCAGGGAAAGGGCAAATAAGAACATGTGGTCACACGTCTGCCATGGTTCGGAAATGTCATCGTGGAAACTGTTTAGACCCATATCAAGCTACAAAACCTGGATTATGTGATGCGGAAACTTTCACTGTCAAATTCGCAACTGTTCTAGCCTGTGTTTTTAGAATTGATAGCTTAAATATGATGTAAAAAAAAATCAAAGTAATTGCCTTTTAAACTATAAAGTCATGACTGATTTGTCATCTGACATTTTTTTCTGTCTTTAAATGGAAAAATCATCTTTCACGTGTGCTCAAGAATTTGAGAAACGCAACCAAACTTCCACATGTTGCAGAAAAAATATCGTCATGAATCTGCTGTTTTGGCAGTGTAATTTCATCCCTTAAACTCCTATTTCCTGTATGCATTTGCTTGTTTACAAAGAAAGGTTGTTCTTGCATCACACAAATTATGACAAAATATCCCCAAAAAAGTAAAATGATGCCTGTGGTGCTGTTAAGAGGACCTGCTTTCCAGATATTCTTTCTCTCGACTCTCTCCTGAAGCTGATCATTCGGCAGTCAGCCATCATCCCTGCAGTGACGGTGCAGATGGACACGCCATGGATGGACTCTGGAGAGAAAAATATATCAAAGTCAGAAGCCAGCAGAGGGCTTGAAGAGTTGTCAAACAGTAACTGGCTAGTTAACGATTCAGAAACTATTTATGCAATTCACGTTGAGTCGGCATTACTTTAGGTGTCATGCAGGAAGAACAGTGGTTCACGTTTTATTGGCTGAGTGGACTTGGATCAAAAGGGATTTCCCCGCTTCGGCCCGGGCAGCGAGGAAATCCAAAGAGATTATTTTCATAATGTGCTGCAGATATGTTTCATGTGTCTGCCGGCATGTGAGTTATGACCCCACACCTTATCAGATCAAGTTTGTGTGCGAAATCAGGAACAGACAACGTCATCTGACATACCCATGACGCAAAAGCAGAAGTTTGATCATGGAAAGTAGTTAGTTTTATGAATGAGACTTCCTTCACTGTTATCTGCACTTTCCCCAACCCTTTTAAATGTGTCATCAGTAATAACCACATGTAACCACAACTAGTCCCAAGTTGGCTAAAGAGTTGCATTTAAAACTTCCTCAGTAAGATTAAGTTCAATAAGTTTAGTCACAACTTCTATCGGCGTGAGGGTCAGTTAAAGAGAGAAAATAAAGACAATGGGGATAATAGGCAGCCACAGATAGCTAACGCAATGCATGAATACTGTGTAGGTTAGGGGCCTGTTCCTGATTAGGACCTTATTTCTGCAGCAGTCACTCCATCACTGCTTGTGTGAGGGGGTAATGTACTGTAAGATGTTTCTGGTTTGAAACAAAATTCAAGTTTTAGATGCCTTTAACATCTTTTAAGCTACGCTGATGACATACATTTGTGTTTGTAGAAAGATTGTTGCGCTCTGTGTTAAAAAAAAGTATTTTACTTACATTACTGTCATTACTTAGTATTGCTCCATCAAAGGTACCTTTAAACAACTCTAATTCCACCACAAAAAGGTGTGTGAATGACAAATAAAGCGTGTAATAAGTTCTTGCTTCTTGCTTTAGGCGTGTCATTTTCAACCCATGTAGTTGACTGTAATGAAAATACATCTGCGTGAATATGCTACGACCAGAGCTAGTGACGTAGAATACAAAAGGAGAAAGACTGCTTATGGTGGGTGGAAGGGGAAGTGGATGGGTCCAACAAACACAGGACTTTCAACTAGGACACCACTGTTTGAGACCGGTGTTTTGTTTTGTACGTTACATTAGTGACATTTGTCACATGTTTTGTAGTGACATGTTTTCCGTACTTGTGTTACATTGATCTGTATGTATTTTACAGAGTTTGCATACTTATTTTATGATGTTTTTCCTAAACCTAACTAAGTGGTTTTGTTGCCTAAACTTAGGTGAGTTGTTTTGTTGCCCCCTGCTGGCACTGCACCTTCATACACACGTGTATAATATTCACGCCTCGGCGAGACAAAACGTGACACTGACACGTGGTCTATTACACGCTTAGGCTTAACACCGACTTGAGCAGTCAGTCTACGGTTTGGAGGTATTTACTGACCATCAAGAGCTAACTAGGCAAAACCCCGGTGATCCCTGGATTATCAGTGGCTAACGTTAGCACGCCAGCTAAGAAGACACAACATGGCACAAAACACTTATTACAAACAAACAAATCTCAAGAATCTGGGGGATCTGGTTCATATTTTAAGGTAATACTGTATAACAAGGTGTTAGAATCTGGCTTCACTAACGTTATACATTTCCCTGCTAAATGCACTCACTTAAAAATGTCGCAATAAGTTGTTCCAAAAACGACTAACTAATGTGCTGTTCTGAGCTGTTCTGTGCTGTTCTGTGTTCTGATGTTCTGTTCATCAAAGTTAAAAATGGTCAATGTAGGAAAAACTGGTCAACCAGATGGACAACTCAGCGGCAACCAAATGCCATTTTTTGATAAAAGAATTTAGTAAATGTTGTGTATTCGTCACATTGACATACCAGTACGTTGTAATGTGGTTTTGATTCTGAGGTGTAGCGAGCACTTCTGCCTCCTCTCACAACTCATGACTGTGGAGAGGCTGATGTTGTGGAAGACTGAGGAGGAGTTGAGACCTTCAGCGGGGTTCTGACACGCAGGTGGAAACCAATCTACACAGGACAGGGCCGGAGAAAACAATACATGTAATATCTCATCTTTCAGGGCACATACTGACACATAATTAAGACAAAAACACAGATGCAATCATGTTGTCTTGTCACAGAACAGTCACATAGTCATACCAAAAATTGGACTGGAGAGGATAGAAAAATTGATACCAAAAATTGGCAACAATTTGATTATGTTCCGGCTCTGTGTTTCTGCGGTCACCCACCCAATTCACTGCAAGTTATCACACTGGGTGTGTGCTTCCACGGAAAGAGGTTGCCATGTCAAATGAATGTGTTATTTCTTCCTCTATATTCCTCATTGAAAAGAACAAAACACACCAACATTTCCTCCATCATTGTCTGCCATGCACAGCATCGTGATTTCTCTTTAGTACTTCTTCAAATCCACACGCTCTGGATGGAAACCGTTCAGTTTTAACACCAACGAGTGCGTTCAATGGTTTCATTTGACGCCCACACGCCTGTCAGGTGTGTTTTGCATGGAAAGGTTAGAATAACATATCAGGTATTTATTTTCATAGCATAATTATGCATTTAACGTTTCTCACACCTCATGGTAGGTGGGGCACTTCAGATGCCCAAAAATGATTTGTGTTTCAATAGGATGTTTTAGTGTCTTTAATGTGGTTTTATATACTTTTTCAGCCCTGCCTTGAATGCAGTTTCTTTGGCAACACCATGATTGCAGATGTGATGTAGCAGCTGTGCGTGACTCACTGTCTGGCTTGGTCCTGCAGTGAAGACCCTGCAAAGAGAGAGAGAAAAAGAGAGAGTGAGACACCCTATAACTCTTTTCTGTTAATCCTCTTGAGTAGATGCTCCATTAATAACATAATTCTTAACAAAGAGAACAAAGGTAGCAGCGCTCCAGAACAGGGAATTACCGGACAATAAGGAGCTTTTTACATCCTCATTGCTCCTTTTTGTTGCACTTTGTTATGGTCCAAACACCATAACAAAGGGTAAATCTATCTATTAATCAGTTACTCCACTTGTCTTGTTGTGCTTTTATCTGGCAGTTGCAACAAGAGTCTGTGCTAACTTTATATGAAGTTAAATTGCACAGTGGTGCAAAACATGCAACATCACCAAGGTATAATTTGTCTAGGCTCACTTCCAAAACTTTGTAAAATACATCCTTGTTCAATGTTTACGCATCAGCCAGGAAATATGTTGAAACTCTTCCAGACATCCACACTATTCCTGCACCCAGTGATGACTGACGGTGTTACAGTATGCTTTCATGACGTGTCAATTATCACTGAATGCTCCTAGGTTTTGCTAAATAAGGTAAAAATCCATATCAGCACAACTCACATTGGAGTCACATCTGGAAGAAAATATTGGGATATTTGGGTGTTATTAGCTGCTACAAGAAGACCTTAAAGATCACATATTGTAAAAAGTGAGTTTTTTTTTTATTATAAAGCAGGTTTAAGTGCTATATAAATTCTGTATCTCAATCCATGGAGAAACACATGCAGCCCGTATTCAGAAACTGTGCCTTTAAACGAGCCGCCAGAATTTCTGTAACTTTGTGATGTCACAACTGTGCAACATTTCACATTTTTAACGTAAATGTTCGGAATGTGTCCCAGTTTATTGGTGCCTTCAAATGAAACTGGTGAGCTTGTGTTTACAACATGGGAAGTCGTGTACACAATATGCTCGGCGTTTAAGTGGTTAAGTCGTGAGAACATCGCTGCTAAGCAACGGCAATATTAACGTTATCGTCGGCGTCTAGAAGCCACAGAGGCTAACAATTTAGCAAGCTAGCAAGTAGGTAACATAACGCAGGAAATGCAAAGGCATAACGACAGAGGAGAAAGATGATGCCGTTGGGAATATCAACACTTTCCTCAAACATATTATAAAATTACCAAAAAAACAATATACGACTAAAATTACAATATATTAACTTATTATGCACCGAAAAATTTACTTCCGTGGCCTGACTTCCATGGAGCTTTCAGAAACTTTCCACTTAGGGTGTCGTGAATACCACAAGAGGGGGGCGTTGATATGGACTCATCTCGTAAACACGGTAAACACCACCCCATTTGAAGGCACCATATTTCCGGTAGCATAGTATGTGAATGACATCAGCTGACAGGAAGTTAACAGGGACACAAGCTGTTGCCTAGCAACGCAATTCCGTTGAACACCACCCTATTTGAAGACACCATATTTCCAGTAGCAGTGTATGTGAATGACATCAGCTGACAGGAAGTTAACAGGGACACAAGCTGTTGCCTATCAACGCAATTCCGTTGAAATGCACTAATACAGAGCAATTCAGACAGAGGGTAAATACAGGCATATTCATGCAGACAGAATGAGGAAAATGCATGTTTTTTTTAACATTACAGCATGTAAACATGTTCTAGTAGAAACACAAAATACAATTATGAACCTGAAAATGAGCACGATATGGGACCTTTAATTTATGTTTTTTTTAGTGCATATACCTGTAGAAACTCACAAAAGAGAAAGAATAGTGACTTTATTGTGCGCTTGCAACATGGAGGAAGTAGTATCAGAGTATGTAAGTGTGTTAAGGTCACTGAGACAGAAGTAAACAGGCAAGTGTTGTCTATCCACTCTCCACACAATTACATTTACATGCAGCTCTTTTGGTTTCCTCCTGAGGCTTGAGTAAATGATATATTGAGTAATACTGTATGGGATACAAAAAACTACTGTACCCTTCAAGGACTAGACAACAGCTCCCTCAACATGCATGCTTGCAGAACAATATGCATGCTCACCTTTGCATGATGTATCCTAATAAAAATGTTTCAGTGAGTGAATAGGTGAGTCACACAGGAAGTTGTGTGTGTCGGGAATACCTCAAATGCCCTGTTACCTGAAACTGTGTAGAAGAGTTATTAATAGTAGTTTTACAGGTAGTAGTGGTAGACGTACTAGTAGTAGCACAGAAATGATGATAGACATGGGTGTCTTTCTTTCCCCTGCTTGAAACAAGACAATAAGCAGCCATAATACTATAGTGTAGTATTAGCAGCCGCATCAGCAGAAACACTAGGAGGTAATACCAGGACACAGCTATATTTAGCAGCTCACAGACAATCTGTCAGTGTCTGACAGTTTGTTGTTAATGTTCCTGAGGATGCAGTTTTACCTGAGAACACCTGGTGCCACATGTCTCTATCCTCTCCAGTCCTGTGCTTTCTGCTGCAGCTCCATTCATACCCAAACAATAGTGAGACATCAGCAGGGCAATCCACAGGACCATTTTCACTCGCCAGCACTAACACACAGACTTCTTCTTCTTCTCTGCTTCTCTGGGTGCTGTAATATGTTTCTTCTTCTTCTTCTTCTTCTTCTTGATATTCGTCTTCTTCTCTCCTTTCCCGCTTGGTGCTGAGTGTCAGGGTCAGATGAGGCTTAGCTTGGTGTGACAGGTAGCTGGATGGTGAGGAGGTCCTCCTGAGTGTGAGGATACCCAGAGTGTGGTGTACTGGGGCAGAGCCAAGCACACAGTGCCAGACACACGCTGCTGAAAAGGTATTTAAATGAGTGGAGGCGGGGCTTCAGGGTGGTGAGACACAAACATTGGGGCTTTTCCTCTTCATTCTTCTAATCAACATTTCCAATAAGGTTTTAGTTTCATTCACACACTGCACATCCCTGTACCTTCTTCATATCATTTATAATTGGCACTAATGACACACTTTAAAATGTTCTATTTGACTTGCGCATTGAACTGTAACTAAGTGGCAATGGTACTATCCCTGCCACCACCACACCCACCAGACACACCAACAGACCAACAGTAACAGAAAGTCTGTATCAGCATTTACTGGAAATGGGCAAAATTTCACGATTGCTTCAGTTCATACTTTAAACTTTCATTTCAGACACCATGGTGATGATGCATTTTTACCCTGAAAGAAAACAGAAAACATCAATCCTACTGTTCAGTCTGGTTCAAGTCAAAGATGGTGACGACGATACGAGCATGATGTTCTTTATGTTGTGTTCACGCCTGTGCAACCTTTTTGAAAGCCACAGGACACGGTACGAGTGCAGAAACATAATTGCCGGTTTTGAGAATCAGAAGGAAAAATTGGGAAAGAGCTTTGGTTGCTTAAAAGTTCATGAGCGGGTCATGTTTCTGTGGAACAAAAATGCTTCACACCTGAGGTATTTAACTCCCTCACAATAAAAAACTTCCTTTATGGGCAAAGCAGCTGGAAAGACAATCTTAAACTGTACATTTTGAGGAGTTTGTACATCTTTTTAAAAAAAGATTAATAAAGTCTTTAACTTGCAATTGCATTTGCTGATTTTCTGGCTACTTGGGAGCCAGCGGTGAGCACAACGCTGACATATTATAACAGTTTAATTCAATATGACAAAGTTGTTAGCAAACAGTTCCTTATTTACAAATCCAGATTAGAAACATGTATGTTGCCACCTTGGCGAAGTCCAATATTTACTCTCCTTTTTAGCTTTCAACTAACTCCTGAGGGAAATATCTGTCTCTTTAGCAGGTAAATGCTCCGCTATGTTAACCAGCTAGTTGCTAACTGTGTCTGTCTGCTGTTTGATGTAGAACAGGTAGTGTATTGTGGGTTTTCAGAGATTTTTTTTGCTAAAAACAGCATCTGGTTTTAGCAAAGAACGACAAAATGAGAGCAGTAAGTGTAAACCCAAACTCTTTCACATAATACACTCATTTGACCCATTGTTATTATTAAAAAATATACATTATAGGTGCTTTAAATTAATCACCCAGTGTCTTTAAAATATAGAAACATCAATTGTTAAAGTTTTATATATCTTTTTATACTGCGCATCACCTCTTTCTTTTCCATTCTTCATATTACACTTCTATTTCTCTCTAATACTGAGTAACAGGCAGCACTGAAGCACGTCAAGCATGAACAGCACGTCCTTCTCCTTTTCTTACATTCATAGGAACTATGTGTACTGCCGGGGGCAGCATATGCTGTTATGGAGAGGAGTCACCACAAAACAACTAAAAGGAACGTCTTGAGGCAATATGTGAACTTCCCACCACTCTAATGCTCGGAATGACAAGAAATTACCGTTTGACTTCCAAACATTGACAAAGTAAGCTCAGGTTATTTGACAGTCTTGATGGAGGTTAATTACTGGTTAACAGAGAGGCATACTAAAAGTCTGTGTGGCATGTGTCGACAGCGACCCTGCAGTACCAGCGCGAGAGCAACAGCTTCACTTGTGTTTTACTGTCAGACGCTGCACTTCTTTTAAATGCAGTGTTGTGCAACGTCAAAAGCAAGACCATAAAAGAGTTCAGGCACAGGTGAGCTGAGCCAACAAGCTCAATTACAGTCCAAACAAAAGTGATTCTTGAAATTCACGGCCTTAAAAACAGATTTAATCTTTTCACACTGTAAAAACCACTGTTTAAAACCAAAAAACATGTTAGTATCCAGTTATACCTTCTAACAGTAGTGAGTTAGAAAACAGCTGTTCCGATTGTTGTGCCTAACCACAGAGACACACCCAACACATGCCTGACTTCAATCAATCACACACAAACAAGCAGGTGCAACTAAAGAAGCAAACAATATGCTAGCAACTTGTTTGTATCTGGCATTTAGCCCAGCTTGTGACTCCTTTGAGCTTCCTCAATGAAAATGTTGAAGTCAAAGATATGACCAAGACCTGGAGAGAAGATCAGTGAGAGAGCTACTGTATCGGCATAAGACCTATTTATTGTTACTGTTTCACAGAAGAGCACTAAAATATGGTTTGAAGCATTTCCTAGTAAACACTGTAAAAAATCCTTTGGTAGTGCACAGTCGTTGGGTTATCATCACTAGGTCAAACCTGTTTTACGTGTAATGGCTCCATCTAGTGGGATTCAGTGTGTATTACAATACCTGCCGTTTGCTCTGGGTTTCTATTAAAGCTGAAGTAGGTGAGATTGGAGCTAATATGATTAATAAAAAGTTATATTTATAAAATGGTTGCTATACCCTGACAGTACATGAAACAGGTAACCTGAAAAAAATCATATTCCTCTGTGTCCTCTGGATTCTTCCGGTGTCCTCCAGTGCTCCTAACGGCATCTGCAAGACCGGAGGAAAACAAGCAGTAAGAGCTGATCTGAGGTCTGCTGTCCAGCTGCCGTCTATGAGAGCTGGCTGTCAATAACTCATGAACTCCGACCAAACGGTCAAACTAGTCAGCGCTGATCAAATATGAATCAATATTCTGTTACGTTAATGCCTATTTCTCTCCTCACATGTTCTCACAATCATCTTGTAGTACATGGTTTAGCTATAAAATGAGAATATTTTTGACGCCGCCGCCATGATGAGATCTGTTGAAGGAACACCAAGTACTGGTCACACAGCCAGAGCACAGCCAATAGGAACGCTCTCTCTCTGAAATGACCTGTGATTGGTCAAAGTCTCCCATCACGGCTAGATGTTCTAAAGTCTGAAAACAGAGCCATGAGGAGGAGCAGAAGTCTAGTTATCTCTCAGAACACTTGAATTACAATATGCTGAAAGTATATGAAATATACTGCCTACTGCCGCTTTGAGGCTACAACTAATGATTATTTTTATTATCGATTAATCTGCCGATTATTTTCTCGATAAATCTATAATCGTTTGGTTTGTAAAATGTCAGAAAATACTGAAAAATGTCCATCCCAGTTTCTAAAAGTTCGAGGTGGTCTTAAAATTTCTTGTTTTGTCAGTTCAAAACCCCCAAATATTCAGTTTAATATGTTATAAAACAGAGAAATGCAGGAAATCTTCATATTTGAGATTTTTGCTTGAAAAATTCCTTTAAAGATTTATCGATTATCAAAATAGTTAGTGATTACTTCAATCTCACAATAAATGAAACAACATGGGTAGAAATATGGCAATTAGAGAAGGAATTTCCCTTATGCAATATGCAGAGAGACTCAATGTAAGATATTGCATTGTTTACAGACCCCTCCAGCTTAGGCACAGGATGAATCCAAGTTTGACAGAAATGTGCTCAAAATTTCAAGTGGAGGTGGGACGTTCTAGGCACTGTATGTGGTCATGTATCCATATTGAGGAGTATGGGATCAAATTATTGGTAAACTTAACTTGGTTTTTAATGTCCACCTTGACATTAAACCTCAGGTTTACCCGGTCCTTGTATTAAAGGCTTTCATAAAAGAAGGCTATTCAGTATTCTTACATTTACTGCCCGGAAAAATATATTGCGCTATATATAGCGCTACACCGGGCCCAGATGTAACTCATCTTCTCATGATGACCCCGCCTCCACCAAAGCTTGCAAGAAACAAGAGACCAGCGAGCCAACACACAGCTAGTGGTGGGGAGGGGTCGTCACAATACTAATAAATAATAATATTTAGAAATAAAAGTCTAAACTAGTTTATATTAAATATGTTTATTAACACCAAACATGAAGACACATAAAGACAGAAACTATAAACCTGTCTCTTTAAACTACAATCTTCACTACAGAATAAATACATACTAATATACAATAATATTTAAAAATAAAAGTCTAAACTAGTTTATATTAGATATGTTTAATAACACCAAACATTAAGACACATGCATTACAGAATAAATACATACTAATATATAACGATATTTAAAAATAAAAGTCTAAACTAGTTTATATTAAATCTGTTTATTAACACCAATCATTGAGACACATAAGGACAGAAACTGTAATCCCGTCTCTTTAAGCTACAGTCTGCACAACAGAATAAAGACATACTAATAAAGTATGCCGATGTCTTGTACGACATCTAGTGCAGTAAAACATTAAATATCTGGTCTGTAGCCTGCTTTCATTTCTTATTGTAATTTCAGATTTGAAAAGAAGGCATTATGGGATGTGTTTATTACGTTGTTACAGATTTTACTTCTATTGTTTTGTAAAATATATGTTTAATTAAAACAAAGATCAGTAGATTATATATATAGAATAATATCCAGTGTTCTTCAGGTTCCTCCCCTTCTTCCTCTCAACATGGAAACTTAGTTTCATTTTCAGGAGAAAAAAAAGCACTTACCATCTAAACAATCTCTAAATCCGAAATAACTTTATTAACTAACTAATTAACTAACTGACTAACTAAATTAATTAACTGACTGACTGACTGACTGCAAACTAACTAATTTACAGTGAAGCAGACACAAACATATCATTGTGCAAATGTTTAAATTAAATATAGGCTAATCGACTAAACTAGACTGGTAAACTGGTGGCCAGTAATGATAAATGTCGTTCATGTTATTATTACTCTATTCTATTTTATTCTATTGTAGAATAATCTCAAGGCGCTGGCCGGCGTCATCCGCAACTCTCCATTCTTATATTACCCACACTCTATTGTTTTTGTGTCTTATTGTATAGTTTCATTAAATACATGATTTTGAAGTTCTGACTTTTGACTTCAAGGTTCTCCTTCCTATAGATTAACGTCAGGGTTAAGGTAGATAGATAGATAGATAGATAGATAGATAGATAGATAGATAGATAGATAGATAGATAGATAGATACATAGATAGATAGATAGATAGATAGATACAGTAGATATGGAAGTTTGTATTGGACTTTATTAGTTGTAATGCACAGAAGACAATCCACAAATGTGTACCATGATTTTCAAATATTTCACTATCCGAAAACATATATTGTTGTATTTGAGTTGTGTAAAGTCACATCCACAAAAATAAAGGGCGATTTGCAAATACGCATAACTTACTCTGTAAATATGTATTTTAAGGTTTACATGTAAAGTGATATATAGGCATATGTGCGTCCATTTCTACACGTGGAATGGTATTTGAGCATTTGCATATCGCTTCCTGTGGATTTATGGGCCACATGACATTTGTAACTTTCCTGCTGTTTGCTTACGGAATTTTGTCCAATTTGTACCACAGCAGATCTGTAGATAATAGTTGTAATCCACAGAAGACAATTCACAAATATATACCATGATCTACAAATATTTCACTACCCACAAATGTATTTTTGTATTTGTGTTGTGTAAAGTCACATCCACAAAAATACAGGACAATTTGCAAATACACATAACTTACTCTGTAAATACGTATTTTAATTCCACATAAAAATGTTATAGGTTTACATGTAAAGTGATATATACAAATTTGTGGATCCATTTGTACACGTGGAATGATATTTGCGCATTTGCAGATCACTTCCTGTGCATTTATGGGCCACGTGACATTTGCAACTTCCCTCCTGTGTGGTTACGTCATTTTGTCCAATTCGTACCAGAAGGTGGCGACATTCTCTCACATGAGCTGACGGAACTATAGTCTAAAGCTAAAGAAGAAGAGTCTACCCTCTCGGAATACCTTTATCAAGCCAACGGTCGTGATTCTGGATCGGGTTAATCATCTACGTGCTGTGCTGTGCTGTGCTGAGCCTTTACTGCCGTTACCTACAGTTAGCTAGCTTAGTGTTAGCGGTGGTAACGTTATCTGACTTCTGTGGGGGGCCCAATGGACACACAACAGTCAGCACCGGCACATGAGTGTATTGCTCATATGGACAGTTTTACAATATTAGATGGCGAATCGAACATTTGTTCTACCGTTGTCGGAGTTTAAAAGCTCCACAAACTGCAGTGACAGCTAGCTAGCGCCTGCCGGGGTCGCTACCTCTCCAGCCAAGTAGTCACACTCACAGACCGCTATGAGCTGGCTGGAGCTCTCTAGAGACCGGTCTGTAGATGAGGGACTGTTATTTCCTTGTTGACGGATAGTTTGTTTAAATATCACAACATAAATACCCATTATAAATTAACAGGGACCTGTGATTATCTAACTTTATGGAGTTGAAAAGCTCCACCTTCGCCCGTGGGCATAGCTCGCTGGACAGCCGGCCACAGAGCAGCAGGGAAGAGGAGAGAGAAGAGGAGAGGGAAGAGGAGAGGGAAGAGGAGAGAGAAGAGGATAGGGAAGAGGAGAGAGAAGAAGAGAGGGAAGAAGAGAGGGAAGAGGAGAGGGAAGAGGAGAGAGAAGAGGAGAGGGAAGACGAGAAACAAGAGGAGAGGGAAGAGGAGAGGGAAGAGGAGAGAGAAGAGGAGAGGGAAGAGGAGAGGGAAGAGGAGAGGGAAAGAGCAGTCTCTGACGAGGCAGAGAGATTCCTGCTGAGACAACATGACTCTTTTTAACAATCCTCTAATATCTGGAGGGAGATCAGTCTTCTGTTTAGTTGCTGGAACTAAAAAAAGCAGTTTGAGTAACGTAAATTTTGTGGATCAATGTTTTATATTTCCCGTCTCCCCTCGTTGATGATCCTGTTTGTCTCACTTCACTATGAGCTGTTAGAATAAATAGTTTAAACCTGCAGTATCTTATAAAGTAAACTCGCAGAACAGAAACAACTAAATCAAAGTTGTATTGTTAGATAATATTGCAATAGTGGTACGAGTTTGTTTTTTTTGTCCAGCGCTTTAAGAGCTGGTTTAAAGGCTAAAGCCTGGTCTAGCATACTGCTAAATACATCACTTTAACCGTCACATACTGCATACTACTGAGGAACACAGTATGCAGTATGTACTGTATACTGCATACTGCGTTCCTCAGTAGTATGTAGTAAGCGGTTTCGAATACAGCCCAAAATGACATCCTCCCATCTATAGGCTACGTAGCACATGCCGTCACACACTGATTCTTCACTGGTCTGGAAACAGCAGGTGAAGTCACTGACAGCAGGTCAGTGGACATGCAGCCTACCTGGGCTCATCATTTAGTTCAGGTTCAGAGAGATTTTGTTTGTGAGGAATAAATGAATAGCAGCAGTAGATGCTGTTAACCTGTGAATTGGATATGATATAGGATATGTATGGATGGATTTCACAATGACTGTTTATTCACACTACAACTGGAATTATCAATCAATTCAATAGCCTCCATTTCCCGCTGTCAGGTGATCAGTACACAGTATGGTCCCGTGGCTGAGAGACAACTGGCCTGATCAATGCAAAATGATCATTACCCTAGTGTCTGTCATATAAAGTCTGAATGCTTTATAAGCCATGATGTCACTGGTGTGTTTCTGTTACATGATTATGTCTCTCAGATATCACTGAGCCTTTCAACCCTTTCTTTGTCCCTGTCTTCTCAGCAGCAGCGTGGCCTCACCTCTCCGGTCCCAGCTGGCATCAGCGGACTCGAGTCTCCATCAACAGCTGGCTGGCCTCTTCTCTCATCTTCAGCTCCATCTAAACCTTTCTGTTAAAGGCCATTGTTTACTTTTGAATCATTTATCACAATGGACTTATTTTACATTTATATTTACATAGATATGAGCCTACGTTTGAGCATTGTGTTTGTATTGTATGAACAAAGTATAATCAAATTATCATTAATTATTGCTTAAGTTGTACAGTATACATTTAGTTTTAATGTAGGTACCACTTCACGTCAGAGTTGTTATAGAAAGCTTTTTAAAAATGTATGAAAAGCATAGTAATGTATTAATTATATATTAATTACAGTAATACACTCAAGTACTAGCCTACTGCATATTGAATTACTTTTTACAACTGCAAATAAATACTACTTGATTCAAATTCTCCTTAAGTTTATTCAAACAGTGTAGTGAATAGTGTATCAGATTCAAAGTGTGCTACTATTGTGTTTATTGACATTATACTTAGTAAAATAGATATTTATATTACAGACAATGGTTTTGTCTGTCAAGAGTATTTAAAGAAATAAAATAATAAAATGAAGGGATAAAATGTATGATCATAACATGTGTGGTTAGGGTTAAGGTTAGGGATTAGGGAAAGAGAGAGTTTGAATTCTGTCGCTGAGAAACAGCGACAGAATTAGTGCACTGTCAATCAACTGATCCTCCCCGTGAAGCCCCTATCTCTCATTAAGACCCCCAGGATGTAGTTTCCTAATCCATATTTTCTCTAATTGTTTTCTTTGTGATACACACCAACTGGGGTTGCTGTGAATCACTGTGAATTGGACTGATGCCCATCCATGTGTCAAGAAATGCTGGACCAGAGGGGTGTGTTTTTATCTTATTCTGGATATTAGTATTGTGTTGAGTAAATCTGATCAAAATAGAGTTGCCGGTTTCCCCCACATAATGTAATCCACATTTCTGGCACATAATCAAATAAATACAGTTCCTGGAATTATGATGACCTTTGTTCTAGTTTTGTAAATGTTTTTATTATGCCGGTTATATACCCAATCTTCATGTTTAAATACATGAACATGACCTCTAAATTTTTGTTTTTTCTGAAGGCTGCAATTGTATTGTATCCTGCAGTACTTCAGGTTCTGTGATGAAGTTTTGGAAGTTATTCCTAACCACTTACTAGTTTAACAGAAGAGGGAGACAAGGTGGTAACAAGTGAGAGCTGAGAGGTGATCAGACTGAGTTTAGTCTGTCTGAAGGTTTTAAAGACCTTTCTGAAAAAGACCTGGAGTACCCTCTAGTGGTCAAAGCTGAGAACAGCTTTTGTGGCCAGTTTAAAATCCCTCTTCTGTGTGCAGATTCTGTAGAATCTAAGTAGTTGCGACTTCACCAGGCCTGCAAACGTGTGCTTTGGATGGTGACTGGTCTTATAGAGCAGAGCATGTGTGTCTGTCTCTGTGAAGAACACTTCAATGTCAAGTGTGTGGGAATTTTTCACCTTTGAAGGTGGTGGTGTCTAGGACGTCCACAGAAGTCATGCTCACAGAAGATTTTAGTTTAATAGAGGGATTATGATTGTTCAGAGTGGCTAGGAATACATCAAAATCGTCTCTCGAATGAGTCCACACACCCCAGATATTCTCCAAAAACCTGTAATAGTATAATGGTTGTTTGGAACATGAGGCTAATGCTGTGGATTCCCACTCCGCCATGAAGATGTTGGCGTAGGCTGGGGAAAATTCTTTACCCATGGCAGTTTCCTTTATCTGTAGAAAGAATTCCACATTAAATTCAAAGTCGTTCTTAGTCAAATTAATTTCCAATAATTGTAATAATTCCTTGTCAGGTCTCCTTTTGTCGGGATGTTTTTTGAAAGATATTTTTTACGGCTTGTAAGCCCTCTTTAGTCTCAATATTAGTGTATAAGCTGTGAATGTCCACGGTGAACAGAATGGAGTTCTCAGGGACATTGAGTTGTTTAACTTTGTTGACAAAATCACAAGTGTCCTTAATATAGCTGGAGTGTGATGTCGACAGAGGATTAAGGAAGAAGTCTATATATTCAGCAGTGCGATAAGTCTCACGATAAGTCTGCAGTCAGAGACAACAGGTCGCCCTGGTGGGATGATGAATGGTTTACTCCACTTGTCAGGATCCTTTTGTATTTTAGGGAGCATATAAAATAGTCTAGGTCTAGGAACAGAGTCACCTATAAATAGATTTTTTGTTTAGCATTAATTCACTTTTTGTCCTGTAATGCCTGTATACTTTTCTGGACTATGGGGATTGTGTCCATGTAAATAGGTTTGGTTAATTTGGAGTAATAATTCATATCATTAAGTTGTCTGTACCCTTCCCATAAATACTGTTCCCTGTCCATTAAAACAACTACACTACCCTTATCAGCTGGTTTAATGATAACCTGTTTCTGCTGGCTGAGCTCTCTGAGAGCTCTGACTTCCTCTGTAGTCAGGTTAGGTGCTACACGCTGAACCTGAAAATCAGTGTCAAGGTACTGCAGGTCAGCTTTAATAACTTCAGTGATGTGGGTGGGTAGTGAGCTGTTAGCAGAGGTCCAGTCTGATTTTGAGGTGAAGGGTGTAGGTTCAGATTGAGGTTTATTTTTTAAATAAGTGGCCAGTTTTAGCCGTCTATGATATTGTAGAATATCATATCTACTCTGTTCATAAATGTTTAGTATAAAGTATAAAGAGTATAAAGTTTAGACCTCTGTCAAGGAGAGTAAACTGTGATTGAGTTAGTTTAAAGGTTTTTGCCAGATTAATAACATGTTTACTCCCCTCATGAGTGTGCAGGTTCACGGGGAGTATCAGTTTAAGCACTGCTGCCAGTGTTTCAGCATACTGTATGCTGTGTGGGCAGACCAGTGGATGTTGTCATTGGTCGTGTGAAACTGAGTGTGTGGTAGTGCTGGCAGATACTCACAGTGACCTGTGATCTGTGTGTTTAGGGCCTTGAGGTTGCTTCGTTCCAACAGTGGCAGATAGGGAGAGAAGTTGATCTCAGGGACGACGACCAAAGCCTGAGGGAATTTGCCAGTGGCCGCTCTCAGTGCCCTCTGTAGCTGTTTGGCAGCAGTCTGTTTGGCCTTTTGACTCCTGTTGTTGATGCCAAACGACAGGATGACCTTTTTCACAGTGGTAGTGACCATGGCATTGTTGAAAATGGCCTCAGCGTGCCTCAAGGTGGCACATGGGTAGGCATCTATCTGAAGGTCTGGCACATCACACGGTGGGAACCTGGCCACATTAGAGTCACCGATAAGGAGCCATTTTTTCAGCATGGTGAGGTTCCAGTTCTGCAGTTTATGGCTTGTGTTAAGGTGCCTGGTGAGTCTGCACTCAGTTGGTGTGGGTGGTGGCACAGGGGTTCTGGCTGTTTGGGACAGGGGGAGTCGGGTCTGGACAGCCCTCTGTATGCCCGTGGATCTGATTGGGGTCAAACGGTCAGTCATCACGGTGGGCCACCAGTCAGTCAGTAGGGTGGGAGTAATTGATCTTTGAGACCCCCTTCTGGCTAGTCTTGACGCTGTGTCTAGATTGTCCTATGTGAAGTCCACTATTTCATCCCCTCCTGAAGACACCTACCATTAGTAGGTGGAGGAGCGGGTTGAGGTGGAGGAGGAGCAGCAGCAGAGGGAGTGTCATCTGGTCTCCTATTGGTGGTCCTCATCAGTCTTTGAGGTCTGGGGGGTTGTTGTGGTGGCAGATGTGGAGGTGAAGGTGAAGGTAGAAGTGGAGTGGGAGGGTCTTCATCCCTCTCCAATGTGGTAACCAGTCAACTGCAGTGGCCTCCTCAGTGGTTGTGGGGGCTGTAATGGCCGGCTGTGTTACCGCCACCTCTGGTTGTGGAGGAGGCAGGGGGCAGGCCTGGGTAGCGTAGACCTGGGCCACAATGGTCTGCGGGCCTGCAGGAACTGGTGCAGGTGGCCCCCCTGTGGTTGCTGTGCCAGTGGTACTGGTGTCTGTGGCTGATGGCTGTGGTCTCAGGTCAGAGACTTTTGCCACAATCAAGGCCTCAGCGTGCTCCACTGTGTCTGAGAGCAGTCTGCGTCCCAGGTTCCTTTTGGCCCAGATTGATGCCCCCTCAAATGGTCCCTTCTGATAATGTTCTCTTAAACCTGCAGGAGGCAGTATATTTGTGGCTTCATTGGGCAAAAATCCCATAATGACCTTTCAGCATATTATAATTCAAGTGTTCTGAGAGAAAACTAGACTTCTGTTCCTCCTCATGGCTCTGTTTTCAGGCTTTAAAACATCTAGCCTGTGACGGGAGACTTTGACCAATCACAGGTCATTTCATTGAGAGAGCGTTCCTATTGGCTGTGCTCCGGTCATGTGACCAGAACTTGGCATTCCTTCAACAGATCTCAACATGGCTGCCGGGTCACAAACTTTCTCATTTTACAGCTAAACCGTGCACTACAAGATGATTCTGAGAGCATGTGAGGAGAGAAATCGACATTAACGTAACAGAATATTGATTCATATTTGATCAGCGCTGCCTAGTTTGACCGTTTGGTCGGAGCTGGTGAGTGATTGACAGCCGGCTCTCATAGACGGCAGATGGACAGCAGACCTCAGATCAGCTCTTACTGCTTGTTTTCCTGCGGTCTGTGAAATCTTGCAGGTGCCGTTAGGAGCACCGGAGGACACAGAGACACATTATTTTTTTCCAGGTTACCTGTCTCATGCACTACTGTCAGGATATAGCGACCGTTATATAAAAAATAACTTTTTTAATATTTGCTCCAATCTCGCCGACTTCAGCTTTAATATCAGGAGCATGATATAAGCCCAATTCTTTGAATTTCCCTCAATTAAGAGCTGCGTGGTGGAGGACGGGTTGGCAGGTTTAATGAAGGAGGATAGGTCCACCATCATTTTATTGATGGTATGAGGTGCCTCTCTAGTGGAGGTGCTTTTGGAGTGGTGTGCAGCTTTAATGATTTTATAAATGATCCAAACTTTAAGGGCAAAATGGGGATCATTGGACTGCACCCTGTTATGATAAGGGACCCATGTTTTCACATATATGGTTAAGTAATGCTTAAATAACATGCACAATAATTTAAAGGTTAGACTTTATGTTAAGGAACGTCTACATGAAGAGAAAGGAACAAGCAAACCTCTACATGAAGACCATGGAGTGTGTCCACTGATCTCAACCTGTGCTAAACATTTGTCATAAATTGGAGCATAGAATAGAATAAAATAGAATAGAATATAATAGAAAGCTTTATTGTCATCATATTAAATACAACGAGATTCACAGTTGCCGTTTCTGGTCAGTGCTTTAAAACAAATACTTGACAAGACTAAAGGAGGCAGATAAAACATATAACAGGTAAAACACAGTTATAAAGCAAAGAAAACAGGAAAAGTAGATGTAATAAATAAATATAAACAGAGGTATTACACTAGAGGAATAAATTAGGTAAAAAATAAAAAAATGTAATGTAAACAGAGGTACTTGCACTTGTAAAATAGGTAGGGTAGATGTAATAAATGAAATGTAAATGAAGGTAGTTGCACTTGAGGTGTATATTGCATGAAAGGATATACTGTATGTATGTATTTCACATTCAGTGTATTAATATTGCACAGGTTTATTGTTTGTTCAGTGTCCTTATGGCCCAGGGAAAGAGAAAGGGCTTTCATTGACCTGTAGCCCCTGCCAGAGGGCAGCAGGTCAAACAGGTGATGAGCTGGGTGGTTGTGGACCTACTGAGGCAGCGGGAGCTGGAGATCTCCTCCAGGGAGGGCAGAGGGCAGCCAATAATCCTCTGGGCCATGTCTATGACCCTCTGCAGAGCCCTCCTGTCTGCAGCCGAGCTCCCGGTGTACCACGCCGTGATGCAGTATGTGAGTACGCTTTCGATCGCCGAGCGGTGTAAGACCAGGAGTTTATTGATCAGGATGTCAGGGATGATAGTATTAAAAGCTGAGCTGTAGTCCATGAAGAGCAGTCTTACATAGTGTCCAGGGTGTTCCAGGTGGAGTGGAGGGTGATGGCGATGGCGTCCTCAGTGGTCTGTAGGCAAACTGGTGGGAGTCGAATAATGGGGGGAGGCAGGCCTTGTTGTGCTGAGAAACCAGCCTCTCGAAGCACTTCATCACCACCGACCTGAGAGCAATGGGCCTGAAGTTATTCAGGCTGCTGTTGGCTGGTGTTTTTGGGACCAGGATGATGTTGGCTGATTTCAGGCAGGCTGGGATGGTGGCTTTGGTCAGGGAGAGGTTGAAGATCTTGGTGAGGATCTCTGAGAGCTGGTCCGCACACGCCCTGAGTACTTTCCCTGGTACTCCGTCGGGTCCAGCCGCCTTCCTCGGGTTCACTGATCTAAGTGCACCTCCCACTTGATGTTGCTGTATAGTTAGTGAGGTACTGGTGTAGGCTGGAGGGGGCGCCGTTGGTCTGCTCGCCTCAAAACGGGCAAAGAAACTGTTCAGTTCCTCTGCTAGCGACGCATCAGCGTTGACAGCTGTGGTGTTGCTGCCCCTGTAGTTGGTGATGTCCTGGATTCCCTGCCACACGGATTCTCTGCCGTGGATTGTTGTCAGCTAGATGTCCCTCTATCTTCCTCTTGTACGTCCCCTTGGCAGCTTTGATGCCCCTCTTCAGGTTTGCTCTGGCCATATTGTACTGTGCGCTGTCTCCTGACCTGAAGGCGGTGTTGCGGTCTCTGATGAGGAGCCGTAAATCACTCGTCATCCAGGGTTTCTGGTTTGGAAAAACCCGGGTGCGTTTTTTAACAGTGACATTTCCATCACAGTACGTGATGTAGGAGAGTACAGACTGTGTGTATTCTTCCAAGTCCTGGTTTTCAAATATACTCCACTCAGTGCTCATGAAGCAGTCCTGTAGCTGAGAGAGGGCATCCTCAGGCCAAGTGTTGATGTACTTTGTGATGGGCTTGGATTGCCTCCTGAGGGGGGTGTAGGCTGGGATGAGGTGCAGTGAGAGGTGGTCTGACTGGCCTATGTGTGGTTGAGGCACTGCTCTGTATGCATGCTTTATGTTGCAGTAAACATGGTCTAGTATGTTATTTCACATATTGAGTGAATTTAGGAAGAACAGACTTTAAGCTTGCCTGACTGAAATCCTCAGCTATTATATGTACCCCGTCAGGATATGGCACCGTGGAGGTGGATGAGGGCTAAGCTAACGTTAGCATCTGGGGGGGATGTAGACAGCCGTGACAGTTACTGGCGTTAGCTCTCTTGGTAGGTAGACCAAGAGAGCTAATGGATCGGACGTTGGCCAGAAAGAGACTCGGGAGCGGGGGTCTGTGTGGCTGCTTCTTTAGCCTGGTTGGCAGGCCGGCTCGACATCCGCGCTTTTGTTTCCTCTCCCTGCGCCGCCTGCACCGCTTGTGGGAGCCGACAATAAGTGGACAATCATAACCCTTAAACAATTTCAAAAACAAACAGTTTCATGGCTTAGCTGGGAACTTCATGACATACCTGTTAATTATCATCTTTATCAACCATTTACTAATGTTACTTAGTACATTCATTAGCATGTAAACCCTTAATACATGACCTTTGTTAACAGTTACTTAATGGTTATTATTGTATTACTTAACTGTTAGTTAATGCTTACTAGTGTATTAACTAAAGCTGATAATGTCCTTTCAAACAGTAAATAATGTATAGATTAATACCTTGGTTACTAAATGCTTATTAGACACTTTAGTTACTGTTAATTAACTGTTAATTAAGGCTTATTAATGAATTAAGTAATGTTAATGAATGTACCGTTATTGTAAATAAGCATTTTTATTTATTTAGCGAATGCAAAGTCCTTGAGCCATGCAGTTGCCTCCTGGTCTGCTGTATGGAGGGTGTCTAACCCTCCTTTTAGACTGTGGAGTGGGCAAGCTTCAATGATGTGTTCCATTGTTTGCACCTCTCCACAGGCACACAATGGGCTTGAGCTGCTGCCCCATTTGTGAAGGCTGGCCAAGCAGGGGCCATGTCCGGACCTGAATCTATTAAGAGTTGACCACTGTATCCTTGGCAGGTTGGTGCCAGGGACCTGTTGGGTGGGGTCTGACACCAGATGTTTGTTTGGGACATCCTTGGACTCCCATTCCTTTTCCCAAGCTGATTGGGTGGTGAAGTCGGCTGGTGGGGTATTCTTCCATATCGGTCGTCTAGATGGAAGACGGGCAGTGGGTGGGTTGAAGATGTCTGCATGGATTGGTAGATGGGGAGAGTCTTCGACCTTTTGAAGCATCCTTTGAGTAGATGCTACTCGCCGGATATGTGGGGGGGTTATATTGGATAGGACAGGGAGCCAGGAGAGTGGTGTTGAACGAATAGTCCCGCTTATGATTCGCATGGTTGTGTTGAGCTGGGTGTCCACATGGTGTGTATGGGGTGACCTGGACCAAACAGGGGCACAGTATTCTGCTGCAGAGTAAGCAAGGGCCAGTGCCGAGGTGTGCAATGTGGGGGCTGCTGCCCCCCATTTTGAGCCAGCGAGCTTACAGAGCAGGTTGTTTCTAGTCTTCACCTTAGCTGCCGTTCCTTTCAGGTGTTCCTTGAAGGATATGGTGCTGTCAAGTGTTACTCCCAGGTAAGTTGGGTTGAGGGCGTGCTTCAGCTTAAGTCCGCTGAGTTGGATATTTAGCTCTGAAGCAGCTTTTGCGTTGTTGAGGTGGAATACACTGGAGACTGTTTCAGCGGGGCTTGGTTTTAGGCGCCAGGTTTTGCAGTACTGGTCCAGCTTTGCGAGGTCTTCCGTGAGCACCTGTTCCAGAGAGTCAAAGTCTGGTGCTTGGATTGCCAGACAGATGTCATCAGCGTAGATGAATTTACGGGATTTAGTGGTGGGTAGGTCATTTGTGTAAAGGTTAAACAGGGTTGGGGCGAGGACTGACCCTTGTGGGAGCCCGTTTGACTGTTTTCTCCATGCACTCTTATTCTGTCCAAGGTGAACTCTGAACCTCCGGTTAGTTAGCAGAGTTTTAATTGTTGCTGTTGCCCAGGCAGGGAGTGCTTTTGTGAGTTTTAGCAGGAGGCCTTTGTGCCAAACAGTATCGTAGGCAGCTGTGAGGTCGAGGAATACTGTTCCTGTCTTCAGTTTGCGCTCGAAACCATTTTCGATGAAGGTATAAGCATTTATAAACAGTTACAGTTTTCTCTCAATGAAATGGCTCAGCTATGAACTTCATGATATACATTTTAATTAACATATTTATCAACCATTTACTAACATGATCTCCGAAGTCACAAAGATGGAAGAAGAGGGTTACAAAATCAGAGCAGTGAGCCAACAACAGCAAGGCAGATGGACAACCTGGGAGGCGGTGATAAACCGAACCGTCACGTGGGCAGACAAGTGGAAGATGCCCCAAGCAAGACTGAGTTTCATGATCAGGGCCACGTATGACACCCTTCCCAGTCCCCGGAATCTTCACCTCTGGTACGGCACAGAGGAGACCTGCCAACTCTGCAACTCCAAAGACCACAGCTTGCGGCACATCCTCTCTAGATGCAAGGCAGCGCTAAACGCAGGGTCGGTACAGATGGCGCCACAACCGGGTGCTGCGTAAGCTAGTCGAAATCCTGGAGGCACGCAGGCTGGAGGCAAACAAGGCCAGCCCAGCAACTTCACAGCGGCTGATCCAGTTTGTTTGGCAAGGGGGCGAAGGCCAGAGCAGCAGCGCGAGGGGGCGGTCTCTCCTGTCTCTTGGAGGCGAGTGGAATATGAGAGCTGACCTTGACCGGCAGTTAAAGTTCCCGCATGAAATAACACCAACATCCCTTCGGCCAGATGTTGTGCTCTGCTCCACCTCTACAAGGACGGTCATCATGGGAAGAGGGGATAGAGGCTGCCTTCGAGAGAAAAAAGGAAAAGTACTCAGAGCTGGCAGCTGAGTGCACTCAAGCAGGATGGAGGGCGGTCACCTGTCCAGTGGAAGTCGGGTGCAGAGGCTATGTTGGAACATCCACCCAGCGGCTTCTGAGGTCACTGGGGATCATAGGCTCCAAGCTGAGAAAGACGCTCAAAGAACTTGCGGAGGAGGCTGAGCAAGGGAGCTTCTGGCTCTGGCTTTGTAGAAAGGACAAGGCGTGGGGAAAAGGAGGATCCTAAGGCTGGCTGCAGGGGGCAGCAGGGAGACGTTCCTGCCACTGCTTCAACACCTCGAGATGTTCCGGGATTAATGGAGCGAAACATCAGTGAAGGGTGGCTCCCAGCTGACGACCCTGCAGCCGGCCCAATGGCACCGTCGGAGGTGCGACAGGCAGAAATGCCCAGCAGGTATAACCACCTGTGCTTCAATCGTGTACCTTCATTAACATGTAAACCCTTAATAAATGACATTTGTAAAAAGTTACTTAATGGTTATTATTGTATTACTTAACTTTTTCAATACAATTCAATTTATTTTTATATAGCGTCAAATCACAATCTCAAGACGCTTTATATATAAATAAGATAAGATAAAAAGATAAAATTAACCTTTATTAATCCCCGGAGGGAAATTCAGGTGTCAAAGCAGCAACATCAGCAAACAGAGTGAATCACAGGAGAGGTAAACGTATACAAAAATTCTAAAGACAATAATAGAGATATAAAAGATACAGAGTGAATGGGTGAACATAGTGTGTACAGTCCGTCAATAAATAAATGTAGTATGTACAATAAATAAATAAATGTAATATGTACATATGTGCAGTCAGCAATAAAGTGGTATATAGGATGTATAGTGTAAAGTGAGTGTAAAGTGCGCCAGATAGTGCATGTTTAAATTTCTTAAAAGTCCTAATAGTTGTCATATGGGGGTCAGCCTTGGTTGTGGAGCCTGATGGCTACCAGCATGAAGGACTGACCCAGGCGCTTTGTGTTGTGCCGAGGAGGGATGAGTCTGTGGCTGAAGGTGCTCCTCATCTTGACTAGCTCATCATGGAGGGGGTGGAAGGGGTTTTCCAGGATAGCGTCCAGCTTCCTCCTCATCCTGCCCTCTGCCACCACCTCCAGACCGTCCAGCTCAGATCCAACCACAGAGCCAGCCTTCCTCACCAGCCTGTTCAGTCTGTTGGCATCCCTTGTGAACACCCCCCCCAACATACCACAGAAAGAAGAGGACACTGGCTACTACAGACTGGTAAAATATCTGCAGCAGCCTATTGCATACATCAAAAGACCTGAGCCTCCTCAGGAAGAACAGTAGAGCAGGTCTTAGACCATACACCATAGTTAAGAGACCCAACAAGATCCACCAAGCGCGCTGTGGCCAGGAAAAACTCCCCGATTAGTGGGAAAAAACCTGGAGCAGAACCGGGCTCAGGGCGGGCGGCCATCTGCCGAGACCGGCTGGGGGGGGGGGGGGGGAGAGATTGAGAGAGAGAGAAAGAGAGAGAGAGAGAGAGAGAGAGAGAGAGAGAGAGAGCACAGCAACCACAATAATAGAACAGCAGCTGTAATAACTAATACAAGTAGGACTGATAACACAAAACCAATAGTAGTGGATGGCTTTCAAGTGGAGCTTCCAGCTATCTCAGTCCTCCATACATCTGGCTAGCTCACCAGCACTGTCCAGCATCTCTCCTCAGTATGTCCATGTATGTTGGTGTGGGACGTCCCTGTGATCGATGCCCGTGCGTTGGTTCCCACAGCATCAGCATGCTTGCTGGGAGTTCTTTTTTTTATTTTTATTTTTTTATTTAAGGTTAAAGGAATACATACACATTATTGTAAAAGGGACATACAGACAGCAGCAACAGCATTTATAAAACAATAAAAGAAACATAATAAATAGAAACATAATTAATAAAAGTACTACCCGTTGTAATAGTGCAGTGTCAAGAGATACTGTAAGTTCATATTCATATACATATGTTTTCCTTCGTGATAAGCTCCATGTCTTTAGGGATATGTATACCAAGGACATCTATTGGGCCATCTGACCATTTTAGTGGCAGATTACTATAGATGTTAAAATTTTTACCTTTCAGAGATCCAATTCGCAGCACAGCACATTTATCATAGTTAGGTTTTAGTCCGGAAATAACTGAAAAGTTATTCAGCTCTTCAACTAATACAGTAAAGGATGCAACATCTGGTTGAATTTGAAAGTTTACATCATCCACATACATTGAGATTTTTAATTCCAAACCATTTATTCTCAAACCTTCTATTTTGTTATTCATTCTTACTTTTTGGGCTAAGATTTCTATAGCTATAATAAATAGATACAAAGACAGCGGACATCTTTGTCTCAATTCTCTATATTGCTTAATTGTTTCAGAAAAAAAAACATTGTTTATTATTTTACACTTTGGATTACTATACATTACTTTTATCCAACTAATTAAAGAATCTCCAAAGATAAAATATTCTAATTGTAGGGATTCTACTTAATAGGTTTTGGTTATTAGCAAATTAATTAATAAATAATAATAGAATTATTAATATTAATAAAGATTATCAATAAACATTAATAATAAACGGGGCACCACCCTGGAATCAGGGACCAATGACCAAAACGTTAATATAGTCTCATTATATATGCTAAACTATCAATTTGGAACGTTGATTAATAATTAAATTAATAACTATAACTAAATAGATAGTAAAGGTTGAAGGATATCGGAGTTCTTGACATAACAGAGGTTGGCATTATTCACTCTTGTGCAACATTAAAGAGACCAGCATGTATATTCCACAAACATTTATTTACAAGATAATAAAGGTTCAAAACACAATATTAATCTAACTAAATAACTAAACTAAACAAACCAAACAGTGTGTGAGCATGTGTGTGTGTGTGTGTGTGTGTGTGTGTGTGAGAGAGAGAGAGAGAGGGGGGGGAAACAAGATGGCATCTTGTCTCAAGATGTCTGATTGGCCTACAGACCAAAATGGCAAGCACTGTAAAACTACAAAGATGGCGGAATCAAAGATGGCCGCCAGCATGTCATCACATGACCTCTTTGTTCTTCTGAGCACATGTGCTCAAGAAGGGCAGGGGGGGGGGGGGGGGGTGATGTGGGGGTTAAGATTATCTGAAGCTGTATTTACTAACTAATTCACAGTTTATGTATGTGATCTTAATGTGTGTTAGATATGCAGTGGGTTAGAAAATATCGTTAGTTTGCATGCAAGACCTTGTCTATGTGAAGCATAAACTAAACACATCAAATGTGGCGAAGCCACCTACCCGAATATCAAATACAGATGAATCACCACAGTCAAACTCAATGAATAACATTAAACCAAATCAATACAAGTACTTTCTAGAAATCAAAGTTGGACAGTCTTGCTCAGCCATGTGCGATTGCTAATGCTACGGTAAGCCCAGTACGTTACCATGGAAGAACAGGGTTTGTGATTCCATGTGTTGAAGTTGTGGTTCCAAATCAAAGATGTCGTCTTTGCTGTGCAGATTGGTTAGCTTGGTGCTAACTGTGAGAAGGCAGGCACTCGCGTCTTCTGCCTTTTGGTTCCTTTTGTTGCTAGGTCTGTTTCCTAACAGACCATAGATCAGAAGCAGAACTGCTTTGCAAGTTCTGGACTGGAGAGCCGCTCACCACGAGCAGGTCAGCCTGGGTTGAGGAGATGAGCAGGAAGAGTAGAAAGAGAGGGAACAACGAAATTCCTCTGGTTTTGTTCATGGAAGAGCCACAGGAGGAGCTAGCTGAGCACCCAGTAAAACCCATGCAGATTCAAACGACATACAGTGATGCCTTCCGCATCTACACAGGTTGCGCCCCTCCACGTACATACGTGGAAAGCATAAGGCAAGGAGAGCACTCCTCCTTGCCCTTTCATGTGCATACATGGAAAGCTAAAGGCAGGAGCGCAGCAGCAAAACCCCAAAATGACCACACCAGGAAAACCTCCCTGGCCTTCCATGCGCTTACATGGAAGAGCCACAGGAGGAGCTAGCTGAGCACCCAGTGAAACCCGTGCAGATTCAAACGACATACAGTGATGCCATCTGCATCTACACAGGTTGCGCCTATCCACGTGCATATGTGGATCCACGAGCCTACGTGGTAGCATGAGGCAAGGAGAGCACTCCTCCTTGCCCTTCCATGTGCATACATGGAAAGCTAAAGGCAGGAGCGCAGCAGTGAGACCCCAAAAATTACCACACCAGGAAAACCTCCCTGGCCTTCCATGCGCTTACATGGAAGAGCCACAGGAGGAGCTAGCTGAGCACCCAGTGAAAACCCGTTAAACCAATGCCACTTTCCAGAAGTGACACAGAACACTAATATTACCCCTCCTGCCATTATTATATTATATTATATTATACTACACTACAATACAATACAATTATTGACCAAGAATTGGTTTACACACATAAGATGCATAAAACAATTACAGTTTAATATACATGTATGTTATAAACTCAAAATATACTTACTAGAAAATGGACATTATATTATATGGATATAAATGGATTACCTTGTAATATATAGTCATTCTGAACAGCCTTTACTGGCGCAAAATACAGTATATCACAGATCACATGGTTAAGATCATATCTGCCTGTTTTACAATCTTTGACCACCAGGTGGTTTCGTGCACATGATGCATCCAGATATTAACCCTTTTCCGAACCAATATGCTGGAAAGCTTTGATGCTTCATGAAGCTTCAGCTCGCCTGCATCTACACAGGTTGCACCCTTCCACGTGCATACGTGGAAAGCATAAGGCAAGGAGAGCACACCTCCTTGCCCTTCCACGTGCATACATGGAAAGCTAAAAGCAGGGAGCGCAGGGAGCCTCAAAAAATTACCACTCCAAGAAAACCTCCCTGGCCTTCCATGCACCTACATGGAAGAGCCAGCAGGAGGGGCCAGCAGTACGACTTAATGGAAAGCTAATTAGACTAAAACATATACGGTGAAGCCTTTTGATTCTTCACAGGTTGCAGGCTGAGGCATATGGCTAGAAAGTTAAATGAGAGAGTCAAGCAGATATGCCGTAACATTTACTATATATAGCCAGCAAGTTACTGAGCACTCATAGCTTTTGAGCTTCGAGGATGTCTTGAGCCTCCGGCCGGAGATAACGCTCATAAGCGGTTGATGACCATCGGCCCCAAGCCTCGAGTGTGGAGACAAGAGCTGTTAATGCTGCTGTTGTTTCTGCTCCTATGCGGAGAGAATGCGCAGTGCAGCGTTCTGGTGGCAGTCCGCATGATTAGCAGAGGAGGCGAAGGTGTGAGGCAAACCAAGCTTGGGACATGGGCCTCCCCTCCTCTGTGACAAAGAATGACTCTCATTGGCTGGCTTGAGGTCGGCATCTCAGATAGTGGATCATTGAAGACGGGATTAGACTCAGAGATTAAAACAGATGTTCCTTCCTATCTCCATCAGTCTTGAGTGTTTTTTAAAAATATGGTGAAATACTGAGTGTTAATGGTTACGTCAGCTATAGTGAGATCATGCGAAGGATCGAAAATTTGGTGCGTGTAGTGAACTCGCCACCTTTAAGAAACCTGAAAATGCTGTGAGGAAAACAGTTTCTAATATCAGGTCTGTGTAAGCACCAAAGCACCCTTTATGAAGGATGGCTGCAAGGATTTGGCTTCTCAGATTGTGCGAAATTGCAGCAGCAGGTGGAAATAATGGACCCTGGTGGAGATTTGGACTGCAATTCCCAGAAATCTCCGCGGGACTGTGACGTCATCAAAGCTCGATGGAATGACGTCATCGATCTGCGGCGCGCTTAGAGGTGACGGCCCTTCCGTGTTTTGAAAGAAGCCGGCTTGCTGGAGATGCCGACACAGAGTCCAGGGCTTGGATCTGGAGTCATATTGGCGAGTGACGACTGGATGCTGGATAGAGCTGTCATGACAGGGTTGTCCTCCTGCTCCAGGGAGCCGGTTGCCGGGGCTGTAGCTCGGGCCGCTGGAGCTCGGACTGCTGGGCTTGGACCAGGGCTTGGACCGGGCCTCGGACTGGGGCTCGGACCGGGGCTTGGACCGCTGGATCTCGTGCTCTTTTGGAAGGCGGCTCAGCGGCCGTAGCTGGGACTGCAGCGGAGTTTCGGGCACTTTCTTTCCTTTTCTCAGCGGCTTTCCTGGGAGCGCAGGATTTGAGAAGATCTGCTGGTGGAGTTTTGCCATGGACGCTTTCCAAAAACATTTCAAAAAGCTCTTCATGAGAAGACCCGACTGGAGCCGTGATGTGGTTTTCAACCAGGACTTGTAGGAGCCTGGACACTGGCCATTAGGAAATGCTGGGAGCAGAACTTGAATGTCTACTTATCAGATGCGAGCTCCGGCGGATAGGGAACGGGCTCTCTTTGCCGATGGCTTCCTCTGCCTCGGATGCTGTTGTTGTGACTCCATAGCCCAGTCATCATGGACGGAAATCGACATGATGAGCAGCAGGGTAAGTTGAAGCTTGTACGTGGAAAATCTGGTTGTTCTCATGTTGCGAGCGGCTTGTAGAGGAAGCAGCAACGGTAGGCCGGCTGAAGCAGCTTAAATAAGGCGCCCTGTATGAAATTTACCAATGAATGCATTGAGAGGAATCAGCTGATCCGTCAGCTGATGCATCAGCTGATTGGGCTGGCTTAAGATCAGCTGTTTCAGCTGATAGCCGTCGTATGAGCAGAGCTTGACATCATGGCCTGCCTGAACTAACGCTACGCTTGATATGGTGTACAACAATTATGCTTCCAATACCTTGCAGTACGCTGTCATGGTAACGCCATATGGAGTTATCGTTACATCTTTGTGACAACTGCTGAGATGAAATCTGCCATGGATGTTGAAGTCTTCAGGGCTCTGCCTGCACCCGTGGGTACCGAGTATCCAGCTTGTTGCTTCTTTGTATTGGACTGCTGTAAGGATGGCTGACACTGTTGGTTGTTGGACGCGCATGTTGTGGGTTTCCTCACGTCCTCCGTGTCCATCGTGACCACTTCAACGCTCTCCTCGCTTGTTCCGTTACTACCGCGCTTCGAGATCTGCTTCGTAAGTTTGCATAGTTCGTTCATCAATGTAGAGATATCCCCAGGGTCCCAATAATCCTTGCCTTGTTTGCGCACACGATTATATGGGGTGTCTCTCGCCAAACCCTGCAACATATCCATATTGGTCTGGTTAGACGAGGGGTCTTGCAACCCCGAGCTGTGCTGTTGTTCTAGTATTACGTCTCTTATGCTAGCCTTGATCGAATCGAGCATCTTCTCTTGCTCTTTCTGGAAGCCTGCCTGTCTCTCAGATTCCTCCTTGTTATACTCCATCACTATCTTCCTCCTTTGCTCTTCGGTCAGAGTCCCGTACTGAAACGATTTATCCCCAGGATTTGATACACCGCTCGGGCTGTAGAACGTCTGCCCCCTGACGAACCCTTTGCCTGTCTGCTGCTGCTGAGGATTCCACAGATCTTGGGTTTTTGGGTTGGGTAAAATGTTGAAGTATGGCGACCAACTGTATCAAACTCTGTAGAGCTTGTAGTTGCGCTTGAGACTTCTGATATTGTTGCTGCTGTGGCAGAGCCGGCTGCTGCTGCTGCAAAAGCTTGGTCAGATTATCGATTTGGGTCTGAGTAATGGCCATTTTATCTTCCATCTGTTTGGGTTTAGGAACTGTAGTGTCTCCTGTAGGGTCTGGTACTCCGACGTTAGTATCTTGGTCAGTATGTTTAATACCAGCGCAGAGTTTAGTTTTCACCACGGTAGGATGATTCAGCCGCACTCGGATGATTCAGCTGCCGTTGGATGATTCAGCCGAAAAGTCATCCTGCTTTGGACCCTGGTGAGCCTCTCCTACACGAACATGGGACCTCCTAAGGGTTCGCGAGCCCTGGTCGGCCAAGGTCGGATAATTCAGCCACGGTCGGATAATTCAGCTAATGTTGGATAATTCGGCCACGGTCGGATGATTCAGCCACGGTCGGATGAATATGGTGGCCCGCCCACTCCTAGACCTACATTCTTCACAGGCTGTCAGTGACCGTGAAAAATCCACTCTTGACGTGTTTCGATCGAGGTCGAAAAGTCATCCTGCCTTGGACCCTGTTGAGCCTCTCCTACACGAACGTGGGACCTCCTGAGGGTTCGTGAGCCTTGGTCGGCCACGGTTGGATAATTCAACCACGGTCGGATAATTCGGCCATGGTCGGATGATGCGGCCACGGTCGGATGATTCGGCCACGTTCGGATGAATATGGTGGCCCGCCCACTCCTAGACCTACAATCTTCACAGGCTGTCAGTGAAAGGTCATCCTGCCTTGGACCCTGGTAAGCCTCTCATACATGAACGTGGGACCTCCTGAGGGTTTGTGAGTCCTGGTCAGCCACGGTCGGATAATTCAGCCACGGTTGGATGATTCGGCAACGGTTGGATGTTCTTGCCACGGTCGGATGATCCGGCCACGGTCGGATGATTCAGCCACGGTCGGATGAATATGGTGGCCTGCCCACTCCTAGACCTACAATCTTCACAGGCTGTCAGCCACGGTCGGATGATTCAGCTGCTGTCGGATGATTCAGCCGGAAAGTCATCCTGCCTTGGACCCTGGTTAGCCTCTCCTACAGAACATGAGACCTCCTCAAGGTTCGTGAGCCCTGTTTGGCCACGGTCGGATAATTCAGCCACAGTCGGATAATTCAGCCACAGTCGGATAAATTGGCCACGGTCGGATAAATCGGCCACGGTCGGATGATCCGGCCACGGTCGGATGATTCAGCCACGATCGGATGATTTGGCCACTGTCGGATGATTCAGCCATGGTAGGATGATTCAGCCGCGGTCGGATGATTCAGCTGCCGTCGGATAATTCAGCCGAAAAGTCATAATGCCTTGGACCCTGGTGAACCTCTCCTTCACGAAGGTGGGACCTCCTGAGGGTTTGTGAGCCCTGGTCAGCCACTGTCGGATAATTCAGCCGCGGTTGGATGATTTGGCCACGGTCGGATGATTCGGCCGCGGTCGGGTGATTCAGCTGCCGTCAGATGATTTAGCCGCGCTAAATCATCCGACGGGTTAGGGAGCCCTGGTCGGCCACGGTCGGATAATTCAGCCACGGTAGGATGATTCAGCCGCACTCGGATGATTCAGCTGCCGTTGGATGATTCAGCCGAAAAGTCATCCTGCCTTGGACCCTGGTGAGCCTCTCCTACACGAACATGGGACCTCCTGAGGGTTCGTGAGCCCTGGTTGGCCAAGGTCGGATAATTCAGCCACGGTCGGATAATTCAGCCAATGTTGGATAATTCGGCCACGGTTGGATGATTCAGCCACGGTCGGATGAATATGGTGGCCCGCCCACTCCTAGACCTACATTCTTCACAGGCTGTCAGTGACCGTGAAAAATCCACTCTTGACGTGTTTCGATCGAGGTCGAAAAGTCATCCTGCCTTGGACCCTGTTGAGCCTCTCCTACACGAACGTGGGACCTCCTGAGGGTTCGTGAGCCCTGGTCGGCCACGGTCGGATAAATCGGCCACGGTCGGATAATTCAGCCACGGTCGGATGATTCGGCCGCGGTCGGATGATTCAGCCACGGTCGGATGATTCGGCCACGGTCGGATGAATATGGTGGCCCGCCCACTCCTAGACCTACAATCTTCACAGGCTGTCAGCCACGGTCGGATGATTCAGCTGCTGTCGGATGATTCAGCCGGAAAGTCATCCTGCCTTGGACCCTGGTTAGCCTCTCCTACAGAACATGAGACCTCCTGAGGGTTCGTGAGCCCTGTTTGGCCACAGTCGGATAAATCGGTCACGGTCAGATAAATTGGCCACGGTCGGATAAATCGGCCACGGTCGGATGATCCGGCCACGGTCGGATGATTCTGCCACGGTCGGATAATTCAGCCACGGTCACATGAATCATCCACGGTCGGATGATTCGGCCACGGTCGGATGATTCGGCCGCAGTCGGATGAATATTGTGGCCCGCCCAATCCTAGACCTACAATCTTCACAGGCTGCCAGTGACCGAGCTAGGGTGGACATCTCCCATGAAAAATCAACTCTTGACGTGTTTTGATCGAGGTCGAAAAGTCATACTGCCTTGGACCCTGGTGAACCTCTCCTACACGAACGTGGGACCTCCTGAGGGTTGGTGAGCCCTGGTCAGCCACGGTCGGATAATTCAGCCACGGTTGGATGATTCAGCCACGGTTGGATGTTCTTGCCACGGTCGGATGATCAGGCCACGGTCGGATGATTCAGCCACGGTCGGATGAATATGGTGGCCCGCCCACTCCTAGACCTACAATCTTCACAGGCTGTCAACCACGGTCGGTTGATTCAGCTGCTGTCGGATGATTCAGCCGGAAAGTCATCCTGCCTTGGACCCTGGTTAGCCTATCCTACAGAACATGAGACCTCCTGAGGGTTTGTGAGCCCTGTTTGGCCACGGTCGGATAATTCAGCCACGGTCGGATGATCCGGCCACGGTCGGAAAATTCAGCCACGGTCGGATAAATTGGCCACGGTCGGATAAATCGGCCACGGTCGGATGATCCGGCCACGGTCGGATGATTCAGCCAAGGTCGGATGATTTGGCCACTGTCGGATGATTCAGCCACGGTAGGATGATTCAGCCGCGGTCGGATGATTCAGCTGCCGTCGGATGATTCAGCCGAAAAGTCATAATGCCTTGGACCCTGGTGAACCTCTCCTTCACGAAGGTGGGACCTCCTGAGGGTTCGTGAGCCCTGGTCAGCCACTGTCAGATAATTCAGCCGCGGTTGGATGATTTGGCCACGGTCGGATGATTCGGCCGCGGTCAGGTGATTCAGCTGCCGTCGGATGATTTAGCCGCGTTAAATCATCCGACGGGTTGGGGAGCCCTGGTCGGCCACGGTCGGATAATTCAGCCACGGTAGGATGATTCAGCCGCACTCGGATGATTCAGCTGCCGTTGGATGATTCAGCCGAAACGTCATCCTGCCTTGGACCCTGTTGAGCCTCTCCTACACGAACGTGGGACCTCCTGAGGGTTCGTGAGCCCTGGTCGGCCACCGTCGGATAAATCGGCCACGGTCGGATAAATTGGCCACGGTCGGATAAATTGTCCACGGTCGGATGATCCGGCCACGGTCGGATGATTCTGCCACGGTCGGATGATTCGGCCGCAGTCGGATGAATATTGTGGCCCGCCCAATCCTAGACCTACAATCTTCACAGGCTGCCAGTGACCGAGCTAGGGTGGACATCTCCCATGAAAAATCTACTCTTGATGTGCTTTGATCGAGGTCGAAAAGTCATACTGCCTTGGACCCTGGTGAACCTCTCCTACACGAACGTGGGACCTCCTGAGGTTTGGTGAGCCCTGGTCAGCCACGGTCGGATAATTCAGCCACGGTTGGATGATTCGGCCACGGTTGGATGTTCTTGCCACGGTCGGATGATTCGGCCACGGTCGGATGATTCAGCCACGGTCGGATGAATATGGTGGCCCGCCCACTCCTAGACCTAAAATCTTCACAGGCTGTCAGCCACGGTCGGATGATTCAGCTGCTGTCGGATGATTCAGCTGCCGTCGGATGATTCATCCGAAAAGTCAAAATGCCTTGGACCCTGGTGAACCTCTCCTACACGAAGGTGGGATCTCCTGAGGGTTGGTGAGCCCTGGTCGGCCACGGTCGGATAAATTGGCCACTGTCGGATGATTCAGCCGCGGTAGGATGATTGAGCCGCGGTCAGATGATTCAGCTGCCGTTGGATGATTCAGCCGAAAAGTCATAATGTCTTGGACCCTGGTGAACCTCTCCTACACGAAGGTGGGACCTCCTGAGGGTTGGTGAACCCTGGTCGGCCACGGTCGGATAATTCAGCCACGGTATGATGATTCAGCCGCACTCGAATGATTCAGCTGCCGTTGGATGATTCAGCCGAAAGGTCATCCTGCCTTGGACCCTGGTGAGCCTCTCCTACACGAACATGGGACCTCCTGAGGGTTCGTGAGCCCTGGTCGGCCACGATTGGATAATTCGGCCACGGTCAGATGATTCGGCAATGGTCGGATGAAAATGGTGGCCCGCCCACTCCTAGACCTACAATCTTCACAGGCTGTCAGCCACGGTCGGATGATTCAGCTGCTGTCGGATGATTCAGCCGGAAAGTCATCCTGCCTTGGACCCTGGTTAGCCTCTCCTACAGAACATGAGACCTCCTGAGGGTTCGTGAGCCCTGTTTGGCCACGGTCGGATAATTCAGCCACGGTCGGATAATTCGGCCACGGTCCGATGATGACATGGAGAAGCGACATGAGGTAGGGACATGGAAGAGCTAGATGGAGGATTGACATGGAGGATTGACATTGAGGATTGCCATGGAGGAGTGACATGGAAGACAGAGGAGTGACATGGAAGATCGACATGGAGCAGTGACATGGAGGAGTGACAAGGAAGAGCGACATGGAGGAGTAACAAGGAGGAGCAACATGGAGGAGCGACATGGAGGAGCGACATGGAGGAGTGTCATGGAGAAGCAACATGAAGGACTGACAAGGGGAGCGACTTGGAGGAGTGACAAGGAGGAGTGACATGGAGGAGTGACATGGAAGAATTATATAGAAGGCATGGAGGAGAAGACATGGAGGAGGGACATGGAGGAGCAACATGGAGGAGTAACATGGTGGAGTGACATAGAGGAGCGACAGGGATGATTGACATAGAGGAGCGACATGGAGGATTGGCATGGAGGAGCGACATGGAGGGGTGACCTGGAAGAGCGACATGGAGAAGCGACATGGAGGAGCGACATGGAGGAGTGACATGGAGGAGCGACATGGAAGAGTGACCTGGAGGATCGACATGGAGAAGCGACATGGAGGAGTGACATGGAGGATCGACATGGAGAAGCGACATGGAGGAGTGACATGGAAGACATGGACGAGTGACATGGAGGATCGACATGGAGCGGTTACATGGAGGAGTGACAAGGAGGAGCGACATGGAGGACTAACAAGGACGAGCGACAAAGAGGGGCGACATGGAGGAGCGACATGGAGGACTAACAATGAGGAGCGACATGGAGGGGCGACATGGAGGAGCGACATGGAGGACTAACAAGGAGGAGCAACATGGAGGAGCGCCATGGAGGAGTGACCTCGAGGAGCGACATGGAGCAGCGACATGTAGGAGCGACATGGAGGAGTGACATGGAGGACCGACATGGAGGAGTGACTTGGAGGAGCTTCATGGAGGAGTGACAAGGAGGATTGACATGGAGGAGCGACATGGAGGAGCGACATGGAGGAGTGACACGGAAGAGCAAGGAAGAGCGACATGGAGGAGTGACATGGAGGAGCGACACGGAGGAGCAAGGAGGAACGACATGGAGAATCAACAAGGAGGAGTTACATGGAGGAGAGACAAGGAGGAGTGACATGGAGGATCGAAATGGAGGAGCAACATGTAGGAGCGACATGGAGGAGTGACATGGAGGAGCGACATGGAAGAGATACATGGAGGAGTGAAAAGGAGGAGCAAGGAAGAACGACTTGGACGATTGACATGGAGGAGTGTCTTGGAGGAGCTTCATGGAGGAGTGACAAGGAGGATTGACAATGAGGAGCAATATGGAGAAGTGACAGGAAGGATCGATATGGAGTAGTGACATTCTTGACTTTAGACCTGGAGTGCCATCCTGGAGTAACATGGAGGAGCGCTTTTCTGGAGTGACATGAGGATGCGACATGGAGGAGTGACATGGAAGAGCAAGGAAGAGCGACATGGAGGATCGACATGGAGGAGTGAAATGGAGTACTGACATTGAGGATCAATATGGAGTAGTGACATTGAGGAGTGACATGGAAGACATGGAGGAGTGACATGGGGCAGTGTCATGGAGGAGTAACAAGGAGGAGTGACATGGAGGAGTAACAAGGGGGAGATACATGGAGGAGTGACATGGAGGAGCAACACGGAGGAGCAAGGAGGAGTGACATGGAGAATCGACAAGGAGGAGTTACATGAAGGAGAGACAAAGAGGAGTGACATGGAGGAACGAAATGGAGTAGTGACATGGAGGAGGGATATGGAGGAGTGACATAGTGGAGTGCCATGGAGGATCAACATGGAGGAGAGAAAAGAAGGAGTAACTTGGAGGATCGACATGGAGGATCGACATTGAGTACAGACATGGAGGAGTGAAAAGGAGGAGCGACATGGAGGATCGACATTGAGTACAGACATGGAGGAGTGAAAAGGAGGAGTGACATGGAGGAGTGACAAGGAGGTGCGTCATGGAAGAGTGACATGGTGGAGTGACAAAGAGGAGCCTCATGGAGGAGCGACATGGAAAACTGACATTGAAGATCGATATGGAGGACTAACATTCTCCATAACACAGAGGATGGACATGGAGGATCGACATGGAGGATTGACATTCTGGAGTGACATTCTCTAGGGAAATTCTGGATTGACACGCAGGAGCGACATTCTGGAGTGAAAAGGAGGAGCGACATGGAGGGTTGACATGGAGGAGCGACATGGAGGAATGACAAGGAGGATCTTCAGGGAGGAGCGACATGGAGAATCGACATGGAGGAGTGACATGGAGGAGGGACGTGGAGGAATGACATTCGGGAGTGACATTCAAGAGGGACATTCTGGAGATACTTGGCGGAGCGACATGGAAGATCGACATGTAGGAGTAACATGTAGAATCTACATGGAGTAGGAACATGGAGGAGTTACATAGAGGATCGACATGGAGGAGTGACATGGAGGAGTGACATGGTAGACATGGAGGAGTGACATGTAGGAGCGACATAGAGGAGTGAAAACGGGGAGAAAAATGGAGGAGCGACATGGAGAATCAACATGTAGGGTCGAGATGGAGTAGTGACATGGAGGAGCGAGATGGAGGAGCAACATTGATGAGCGACATAGTGGACTGACATGGTGGAGTGACATGGAGGAGCAACATGGAGGATCGACATGGAGGATTGACATGGAAGAGTGACATGGAGGAGTGACATGGAGGATCGACATGGAGGAGCGACATTGAGGAGGGACAAGAAGGAGTAACATGGAGGATCAACATGGAGGAGTTACATGGAGGAGTGACAAGGAGGAATGACAAGGAGAAACGACATGGAGGAGTGCCAAGGAGGAATTAAATTGTAGACATGGAGAAGAGAAATGGAGGAAGGACATGAAGGAGCGATATGGTGGAGCGACTTGGAGGAGAGACATGGAGAATCGACATGGATGATCGAAATTGAGTACAGGCATGGAGGAGTGAAAAAGAGTAGCGACATGAATGAGTGACATGGAGTAGCAACATGGTGGAGCGACTTGAAGGAGTGACATGTAGAAACGACATGGATGATCGAAATTGAGTACAGGCATGGAGGAGTGAAAAGGAGGAGCGACATTAGGGAGTAACAAGGAGGTGCGACATGGAAGATTGTCATGGAGGAGTAACATGTAGGATCTACATGGAGGAGGAACATGGAGGAGTTACATGGAGGATCGACATGGAGGAGCGACATGGAGGAGTGAACAGGGGGAGAGACATGGAAGAGCGACATGGAGAATCAACATGGAGGGTCGAGATGGAGTAGTGACATGTAGGAGCGACATGGAGGAGCCACATTGAGGAGCGACATAGAGGACTGACATGGAGGATCGACATGGAGGATTGACATGTATGATTGACATGGAGGAGTGTCATGGAGGAGGGATGTGGAGGATTGACATTTGGGAGTGACATTCAAGAGGGACATTCTGGAGTGACTTGGAGGAGCGACATGGAAGATCGTCATGGAGGAGTAACATGTAGGATCTACATGGAGGAGGAACATGGAGGAGTTACATGGAGGATCGAAATGGAGGATCGACATGTAGGAGCGACATGGAGGAGTGAAAAGGGGGAGAGACATGGAGGAACGACATGGAGAATAAACATGGAGGGTCGAGATGGAGTAGTGACATGTAGGAGCGACATGGAGGAGCAATATTGAGGAGCGACATAGAGGACTGACATGGAGGATAGACATGGAGGATTGACATGTAGGATCGACATGGAGGAGTGACATGAAGGAGTGACAAGGAGGAGCTTCATGGAGGAGCGACATGGAGAATCGACATGGAGGAGTGACATGGAGGAGGGACGTGGAGTATTGACATTCGGGAGTGACGTTCTGGAGTGACTTGGAGGAGCGACATGGAAGATCGACACGTGTGAGCTCCTGAATGTTTGTGAGCCCTTGTCGGCCAAGATCGGATAATTCAGCCACGGTCGGATAATTCGGCCACGGTCGGATGATCCCGCCACGGTCGGGTGATGCGGCCACGGTCGGATGATTCAGCCACGTTCGGATGAATATGGTGGCCCACCCACTCCTAGACCTACATTCTTCACAGGCTGTCAGTGAAAAGTCATCCTGCCTTGGACCCTGGTGAGCTTCTCATACTTGAGGGTTCGTGAGCCCTGGTCGGCCACGGTCGGATAATTAAGCTACGGTCCGAAGATTCGGCCACGGTCGAATGATTCGCAAGGGTCCGATGAATATGGTGGCCCGCCCACTCCTAGACCTACAAGCTTCACAGGCTGTCAGTGACCGAGCTAGGGTGGACATCTCCCGTGAAAAATCCACTCTTGACGTGTTTCGGTCGAGGTCGAAAAGTCATCCTGCGTTGAGCCTCTCCTACACGAACGTGGGACCTCCTGAGGGTTTGTGAGACCTGGTCAGCCACGGACGGATAATTCAGCCACGGTCGGATAAATCGGCCACGGTCGGATGATTCAGCCACGGTCGGATGATTCAGCCGCATTCGGATGATTCAGCCACGGTCGGATGATTTGGTCACTGTCGGATGATTCAGCCACGGTAGGATGATTCAGCCGCGGTCAGATGATTCAGCTGCCGTCGAATGATTCAGCCGAAAAGTCATAATGCCTTGGACCCTGGTGAACCTCTCCTTCATGAAGGTGGGACCTCCTGAGGGTTCGTGAGCCCTGGTCAGCCACTGTCGGATAATTCAGGCACGGTCTGATAATTTGGCCACGGTCGGATGATTCGGCCGCGGTCGGATTATTCAGCCGCGGTCGGATGATTCAGCTGCCGTCGGATGATTCAGCCGAAAAGTCATCCTGCCTTGAACCCTGGTTAGCCTCTCCTACACGAACGTGAGGCCTCCTGAGGGTTCGTGAGCCCTGGTTTGCCACGGTCGGATAATTCAGCCACGGTCGGATAATTCAGCCAAGGTCGGATAATTCAGACGCGGTCGGATGATTCAGCCGCGGTGGGAGGATTCGGCCGTGGTCGGGTGATTGAACTGCGGTCGGATGATTCAGCCGCGCTAGGGTGGACATCTCCCGTGAAAAATCAACTCTGGACGTATTTCGATCAAGGTCGAAAATTCATCCTGCCTTGGACCCTGGTGAGCCTCTCCTACACGAACGTGGGACGTCCTGAGGGTTCGTGAGCCCTGGTTGGCCACGGACGGATAATTCAGCCACGGTCGGATAAATCGTCCACGGTCAGATGAATATGATGGCCCGCCCACTCCTAGACCTTCAATCTTCACAGGCTGTGAAGCGACATGGAGGAGCGACATGGAGGAGTGACCTGGAGGATCGACATGGAGTGGTGACATGGAGGAGTGACAAGGAGGAGCGACATGGAGGACTAACAAGGACGAGCGACATGGAGGGGCGACATGGAGGAGCGACATTGAGGACTAACAAGGAGGAGCGACATGGAGGAGCGCCATGGAGGAGTGACCTCGAGGAGCGACATGGAGGAGCGACATGTAGGAGCGACATGGAGGACCGACATGGAGGACCGACATTCTGGAGTTACATTCTCTTGTGACATTATGGAGTAACATGGAACAGCGCCATGGAGGACTGACATGGAGGAGCGACATGGAGGAGTGAAATGGAGGAGCAAGGAAGAGTGACATGGAGGATCGACATGGAGGAGTGAAATGGAGGAGCAAGGAAGAGCGACATGGAGCCATGGAGGACTGACATGGAGGACCGACATGGAGGACCGACGTTCTGGAGTTACATTCTGTTGTGACATTCTGGAGTAACTTGGAGCAGCGCCATGGAGGACTGACATATAGGAGCGACATGGAGGAGCGTCATGGAGGAGTGACATGGAGGATCGTTATGCAGTAGTGATATTCTGGAGTTTCATTCTGGAGTGACATTCTGGCGTGACATCCTGGAGTAACATGGAGGAGCGCAATTATGGAGTGACATGGGGAAGCGACATGGAGGAGCGACACGGAAGAGCAAGGAAGAGCGACATGGAGGATCGACATTGAAAAGTGACATGGAGTACTGCCATTGAGGAGTGACATGTAGGAGCGACATTGAGGAGTGACATAGAGGAGCGACATGGAAGAGATACATGGAGGAGTGAAAAGGAGGATCAAGGAAGAACGACTTGGAGGATCGACATGGAGGAGTGACTTGGAGGAGCTTCATGGAGGAGTTACAAGGAGGATTGACATGGAGGAGCAACATGGAGGACTGACATGAAGGATCGAGATGGAGTAGTGACATTCTGGATTTTAATCCTGGAGTGACATCCTGGAGTAACATGGAGGAGCGCTATTCTGGAGTGACATGGGGAAGCGACATGGAGGAGTGACATAGAAGAGCAAGGACGAGCGACATGGAGGATCAACATGGATTACTGACATTGAGGATCGATATGGAGTAGTGACATTGAGGAGTGACATGGAAGACATGGAGGAGTGACATGGAGCAGTGACATGGAGGAGTGACAAAAAGGATTGACATAGAGGAGCGACATGGAGTATTGGCATGGAGGAGCGACATGGAAGGGTGACCTGGAGGAGCGACATGGAGAAGCGACATGGAGGAGTGACATGGAGGATCGACATGGAGAAGAGACATGGAGGAGTGACAAGGACGAGTGACATGGAGGGGCGACATGGAGGAGCGACATGGAGGAGTGAAATGGAGGAGCAAGTAAGAGCGACATGGAGGATCGACATAGAGGAGTGACTTGGAAGAGCTTAATGGAGGAGTGACAAGGAGTATTGACATGGAGGAGTGACAAGGAGGATTGGCATGGAGGAGCGACATCGAGGGGTGACCTGGAGGAGCGACTTGGAGGAGTGACAAGGAGGAGCGACATGGAGGAGTGACATGGAGGAGTGACATGGAAGTATTATATGGAAGAAATGGAGGAGAAGACATGGAGGAGCAACATGGAGGAGTGACATGGTGGAGTGACATGGAGGAGCAACATGGGGGAGAGACATGGAGGAGCAAGGAAGAGCGACATGGAGGATCGACATGGAGGAGTGACTTGGAGGAGCTTCATGGAGGAATGACAAGGAGTAATGACATGGAGGAGCGACATGGAGGAGCGACAGGGAGGAATGACATATAGGAGTGACATAGAGGAGCGACAAGGAAGATTGGCATGGAGGAGCGACATCGAGGGGTGACCTGGAGGAGCGACTTGGAGGAGTGACAAGGAGAAGCGACATGGAGGAGTGACATGGAAGTATTATATGGAAGACATGGAGGAGAAGACATGGAGGAGCAACATGGAGGAGTGACATGGTGGAGTGACATGGAGGAACAACATGGGGGAGAGACATGGAGGAGTGACATGGAGGAGCGACATGGAGGAGCAAGGTGGAGCGACATGGAGAATCGACAAGGAGGAGTTACTTGAAGGAGAGACAAGGAGCAGTGACATGGAGGATCGAAATGAAGGAGCGACATGGAGGAGGGATATGGAGGAGTGACATGGTGGAGTGCCATGGAGGATCGACTTTGAGTACAGACATGGAAGAGTGAAAAGGAGGAGCGACATGGAAGATCGACATGGAGGATTGACATGGAAGAGTGACATGGACGAGTGACATGGAGGATCGACATGAAGGAGCGACATTGAGGAGTGATATGTGGGAGTGACATGGTGGATGCCATGGAGGAGCGACATGGAGGAGGGACAAGAAGGAGTAACATGGAGGATCGACATGGAGGAGTTACATGGAGGAGTGACAAGGAGGAATGAAATGGAGAAGCGAAATGGAGGAGTGCCAAGGAGGAATTAAATTGTAGACATGGAGGAGAGACATGGAGGAAGGACATAAAGGAGCGATATGGAGGATCAACTTGGAGGAGTGACATGGAGAATCGACATGGATGATCGAAATTGAGTACAGACATGGAGGAGTGAAACGGAGTAGCGACATGAAGGAGTGACATGGAGGAGCAACATGGAGGATCAACATAGAGGATTGTCATTGAGTACAGACATGGAGGAGTAAAAAGGAGGAGCGACATGAGGGAGTGACAAGTAGGTGCGCAATGGATGAGTGACATGCAGGAGTGACAAAGAGGAGCGTCATGGAGGAGCGACATGGAAGACTGACATTGAGGATCGATATGGAGGATGGACATGGAGGATGGACATGGAGGTTTGACATTCTGGAGAGACATTCTGGAGGGAAATTCTGGAGTGACATGGAGGAGCTACATGGAGGTTTGACATGGACAAACAACATGGAGGAGTGACATGAAGGATCGACATGGAGGATCGACATGGAGGAGTGACATGGTAGACATGGAGGAGTGACATGTTGGAGCGACATGGAAGGTCGACATGGAGAATCGACATGGAGTAGTGGCATGGAGGAGGCTCGTGGAAGAGTTTCTTTCTGGAGTGACATGTAGGATTGACATGGAGGAGTAACATGTAGGATTGGCATGGAGTACTGACATGGAGGGACATGGAGGAGGGACATTCTGGAGTTACATTCTGGTGTTACATTCTGAATTGAAATGGAGGAGCGACATGGCGGAATGACATGGAGGAGCAAAGAGGAGCGACATGGAGGATCGACATTCTGCAGGAGTGACAAGGAGGAATTAAATAGAAGACATGGAGGAGCGACATGGAGGAAGGACATGAAGGAGCGATATGGAGGAGCGACTTGGAGGAGTGACATGGAGGATAGACATGGAGGATCGAAATTGAGTACAGACATGGAGGAGTGAAAAGGAGTAGCGCTATGGAGGAGCAACATGGAGGAGCGACATGGAGGGGTGACATGGAGGATCGACATTGAGTACAGACATGGAGGAGTGAAAAGGAGGAGCGACATGGAGGAGTGACAAGGAAGTGCGACATGGAGGAGTGATTTGGAGGAGGCTCATGGAAGAGTTGCTTTCTGGAGTGACATGGAGGATTGACATTGAGGAGTAACATGTAGGATCGACATGGATTATTGACATGATGGAGCAACATGGAGGAGTGACAAGTAGGAGCTTCATGGAGGAGCGACATAGAGAATCGACATGGAAGAGTTACATGGAGGAGCGACATGGAGGATTGACATTCGGGAGTGACTTGGAGGACCGACATGGAAAATCGTCGTGGTGGAGTAACATGTAGGATCTACATGGAGGAGCAACATGAAGGAGTTACATGGAGGATCAACATAGAGGATCGACATTGAGGAGTGACATGGAGTAGTGACATGGTAGACATGGAGTGACATGTAGGAGCGACATGGAGGAGTGAAAAGGGGGAGAAACATGGAGGAGCAACATGGAGAATCAACATGGAGGGTCGGGATGGAGTAGTGACATGGAGGAGTGGCATGGAGGAGCAACATTGAGGAGCGACATAGAGGATTGACATGGAGGATCGAAATGGAGGAGTGACAGAGGAGCGTCATAGAGGAGCGACATGGAGGATTTACATGGAGGAGCAACATGGAGGATTGACATGGAGGATCGACATGGAGGAGTGACATGGAGGAGTGACAAGGAGGAGCTTCATGGAGGAGTGACAAGGAGGAGGGACGTGGAGTATTGACATTCGGGAGTCACATTCAAGAGGGACATTCTGTAGTGACTTGGAGGAGTGACATGGAAGATCAACATGAAGGAGTAAGCTGTAGGATCTACATGGAGGAGTTACATGTTGGATCGACATGGAAAATCGACATGGAGGAGTGACATCGAGGAGTTACAAGGTAGACCAGGAGGAGTGACATGTAGGAGTGACTTGGAAGGTCTACATGGAGAATCGACATGGAGTAGTAACATGGAGGAGTGACAAGGAGTAGCGACATGGAAGACGGACATGGAGGAGTGAATTTAAGGATCGTCATGGAGGAGTGACATGGAGAAGCAACACGGAGGCTCAACATATAGGAGTGATATTGAGGAGTGACATTGAAGGGCGACATGGAGGCTCAACATGGAGGAGTGACATAGAGGAGTGACATGGAGGAGTTACATGGAGGAATATCATTGAAGGGCGACATGGAGGCTCAACATGGAGGAGTGACATAGAGGAGTGATGTGGAGGAGCGACTTGGAGGAGTGAAATGGAGGAGCGACATTGAGGAGAGATATGGAGGAGTGACATAGAGGAGTGACATGGAGGAGTGACATTGAGGAGCAAGGAAGAGTGACATGGAAGAGTGACATGTTGGAGTGATATGTGGGAGTGACATGGAGGATTGACATGGAGGAGGGACATGGAGGAGGGACATGGAGGAGCAACATGGAGGAGCGATATGGAGGAGCGAAATGGAGGAGTGACATGGAGGAGTGACATGAAGGAGGATTGACATGGAGGAGTGACATAGAGGAGTGTTGTGGAGGAGCAACATGGAGGAGTGACATGGAGGAGCGACAAGGAGGAGTGACATAGAGGAGTGACATGGAGGAGTGACATTGAGGAGCAAGGAAGAGTGACAGAGTGATATGGAGGAGCTTCATGGAGGAGTGACATGGAGGAGTGACATTTAGGAGTGACATGGAGGATTGACATGGAGGAGTGACATGGAGTAGTGACATGGATTAGTGACATGGAGGATTGACATGGAGGAGTGACATGGAAGAGCGACATGGAGGAGCGAAATGGAGGAGTGACATGGAGGAGTGACATGAAGGAATGAGATTGTGGCTTGAAATGGCGGAAGGACATGGAGGAGTGAGAAGGAGGAGTGACATGGAGGAGTGACATAGACAAGTGATGTGGAGGAGCGACATTGGAGGAGTGACATGGAGGAGCGACATGGAGGAGTGACATAGAGGAGTGACATGGAGGAGTGACATTAAGGAGCAAGGAATAGTGACATGGAGGAGCTTCATGGAGGAGTGACATGGAGGAGTGACATGTAGGAGCAACATGGAGGAGTGACATTGAGGAGCAAGGAAGAGTGACATGGAAGAGTGACATGGAGGAGCTTCATGGAGGAGTGACATGGAGGAGTGACTTGTAAGAGTGATATAGAGGATCGACATGGAGGAGTGACAAGGAGTAGCGACATGGAAGACGGACATGGAGGAGTGAATTTATGGATCGTCATGGAGGAGTGACATGGAGAAGCAACACGGAGGCTCAACATATAGGAGTGATATTGAGGAGTGACATTGAAGGGCGACATGGAGGCTCAACATGGAGGAGTGACATAGAGGAGTGACATGGGGAAGTGACATGGAGGAGTTTCATTGAAGGGCGACATGGAGGCTCAAAATGGAGGAGTGACATAGAGGAGTGATGTGGAGGAGCGACATGGAGGAGTGACATGGAGGATTGACATGGAGGAGCGACATGGAGGAGTGACATAGAGGAGTGACATGGAGGAGTGACATTGAGGAGCAAGGAAGAGTGACATGGAGGAGTGACATGGAGGAGTGACATGTTGGAGTGATATGTAGGAGTGACATGGAGGATTGACATGGAGGAGTGACATGGAGGAGCGACATGGAGGAGCGATATGGAGGAGCGAAATGGAGGAGTGACATGGAGGAGTGACATAGGGGAGTGATGTGGATGAGCGACATGGAGGAATGACATGGAGGAGCAACAAGGAGGAGTGACATAGAGGAGTGACATGGAGGAGTGACATTGAGGAGCAAGGAAGAGTGACATAGAGTGACATGGAGGAGTGACATGGAGGAGTGACATTTAGGAGTGACATGGAGGATCGACATGGAGGAGTGACATGGAGGAGTGATATGGAGGAGTGAAATGGAGGAGTGACATTGAGGAGCAAGGAAGAGTGACAAGGAGATGTGACTTGGAGGAGTTTCATGGAGGAGCTTCATTGAGGAGTGACATGAAGGATTGACATGTAGGAGCGACATGGAGGAGCGACATAGAGGAGTGATGTGGAGGAGCGACATGGAGGAGTGACATGGAGGAGCGACATGGAGGAGAGGACATAGAGGAGTGACATGGAGGAGTGACATTGAGGAGCAAGGAAGAGTGACATGGAGTAGTGACATGTAGGAGTGACATGGAGGATCGAAATGGAGGAGTGACATGGAGGAGTGATATGGAGGAGTGAAATGGAGGAGTGACATTGAGGAGCAAGGAAGAGTGACATGGAGATGTGACATGGAGGAGCTTCATGGAGGAGTGACATGTAGGAGTGACATGGAGGAGTGACATTGAGGAACAAGGAAGAGTGACAAAGAGGAGTGACATGGTGGAGCGATATGGAGGATCGACATGGGGGAGTTACATGTTTTAGTGAAATGGAAAATTGACATGGAGGAGTGACATGGAGTGACATTGAGGAGCAAGGAAGAGTGACATGGAGGAGTGATATGGAGGAAATTCATGGAGGAGTGACATGGAGAAGTGACATGGAGGAGTTATATGGAGGAGTTACATGGAGGAGTGACATAGAGGAGTGATGTGGAGGAGCGACATGGAGGATTGAAATGGAGGAGGGACATGGAGGAGCGACATGGCGGAGCGATATGGAGTAGCGAAATGGAGGAGCGACATGGAGGAGCGACATAGAGGAGTGATGTGGAGGAGCGACATAGAGGAGTGACATGCAGGAGTGACATGAGGATCGACATGGAGGAGTGACATGGAGGAGTGATATGGAGGAGTGAGAAGGAGGAGTGACATGGAGGAGTGATATGGACAAGCAGGGAGGAGCAACATGGAGGATTGACATGGAATCGTCACATGGAGGACCGACACTGATGAGGTACATGGGGGAGTGACATGGAAGACATGGAGGAGTGACATGGTGGATTGAAATGTCACTACATGGTGGAGTGACAAGGAGGAGTGACATGGAGGAGTCACAAGGAGGAGCGACATGGATGATTGATATGGAGGAGCGACATCGAGCAGTGACATGGAAGTGTGAAATGGGGGATCGACATGGAGGAGCGACATGGCGAAGTGACATGAGGAGTAACATGTAGGATTTACAAGGAGGAGTTACATGGAGGTTTGACGTGGAAGCGAAATAGAGGATCGATATGGAGGAGTGACATGGAGGAGGGACATGGAGTAGTGACATTCTGGATGGACTTTCTGGAGTGACATGGAGGAGCAACATGGAGGAGGGACATGGAGGAGTAACATTTTGGAGTGATATGGAGGATCAAGGAGGAGTGAAATGGAGGATCGACATGTGTCGACATGGAAGACCGAAATTGAGTAGTGACTTGGAGGAGTGACAAAGAGGAGTGACATGGAGGAGTTACATGGAGGAATGACATTGTGGAGGTACATTCTGGAGGGAGATTCTGGAGTGACATGGAGGAGCGACATTCTGGAGTGACATTCTACAGTGACATTGATGAGAGATATGGAGGATTGATATGGAAGAGTAACATGAAGGATCTACATGGAGGAGCTACATGGAGGAGGTACATGGGGGAGTGACATGGAAGACATGGAGGAGTGACATGGTGTAGCAACATGGAGGATCGACATGGAGGAGCGACATTGAGCAGTGACATGGAAGTCTGAAATGGACGAGTGAGATGGAGGATCGACATGGAGGAGTGACATGGAGGAGCAACATGAAGGAGTAACAAGGAGGAGCGACATGGAGGATCGACATGGAGGATCGACATGGAGGAGCGACATGGAGGAATGACATGGAGGAGTTACATGGTGGATCGACATTGAGGAGTGGAATGGAGGAGCGACATGGAAGTCTGAAATTGTCGAGTGAGATGGAGGATCGACATGGAGGAGTGACATGGAGGAGCAACATGAAGGAGTAACAAGGAGGAGCGACATGGAGGATCGACATGGAGGATCGACATGGAGGAGTGACATGGAGGAGTGACATGGAAGAGCGACATGGCGAAAGTGACATGAGGAGTGACATGTAGGATTGACATGGAGGAGTTAAATGGAGGTTTGACGTGGAAGACAGGGAGGAGTGACATGGAGGAGCGAAATAGATTATCGATATAGAGGAGTTACATGGAGGAGGGACATTCCGAAGTGACATTCTGGATGTACTTTCTGGAGTGACATGGAGGAGCAACATGGAGGAGGGACATGGAGGAGTAACAATCTGGAGTTAAATTCTGGAGAGACATTCTGGAGTGACATGGAAGAGCGACATGGTGGAGTGATATGGAGGATCAAGGAGGAGTGAAATGGAGGATCGACATAGAGGAGTAACATGAAGGATCTACACGGAGGAGCTACATGGAGGAGGTACATAGGGGAGTGACATGGAAGACATGGAGGAGTGAAATGGAGATGCAACATGGAGGATCGACATGGAGGATCGACATGGAGCAGTGACATGGAGGAATGACATGGAGGATCGACATGGAGGATTGACATGGAGGAGTGACATGGAAGACAGAGAGGTGTGACATGGTGGAGCGGCATTCTGGAGTGACTTGGAGGAGCGACATTCTGGAGTGACATGGAGGAGTGAAATGGAGGAGTGACATGGTGGATCGACATTGAGGAGTGGAATGGAGGAGCGACATGGAGGATTGACATGGAGGAGTGACATTGAGGATCGACATGGAAGAGTGACATGGAGGAGCGGCATGGAGGAGCGGCATGGAAGAGCGACATGGAGGATCTACATGGAAGAGAGACATCACGGAGCGACATGGAAGACTGGCAACGAGGAGGTACATTCTGGAGGAACATGGTGGAGCGACATTCTGGAGTGACATGGAGGAGAGACATTCTGGAGTGACATGGACGAGCGCAATAGAGGATCGACATGGAGCAGTGACATGGAGGAGCGACATAGTAGAGTTAAATAGAGGAGCTACATGAGGAGCAACATCACGGAGTGACCTGTAGGACTGACATGGAGGAATTACAATCTGGAGGGACATGGAGGAGCGACATTCTTGAGTGACATGGAGGAGCGACATGGAGCATTGACATGGAGGAGTGACATGGAAGTGTGACATGGAGGAGTGACATGGAGGATCGACATGGAGGAGTGACATGGAGGAGCGACATGGAGGTACTCCTCCATGTTACTCCTCCTTGTCAGTCCTCCATGTCGATGCTCCATGTCGATCCTCCATGTCGCTCCTCCTTTTCATTCCTTTATGTGACTACTCCATGTCAATCGTCCATGTCGCTCCTCCTTGATCATCCATATAACTCCTCCATGTCGCTCCTCCATGTCATTCCAGAATGAAGCTTCTCCATGTCACTTCAGAATTTCCCTCCAGAATGTAACTCCAGAATATCACTCTACCATGTCCCTCCTCCATATCACTCCTCCATATCGATCTTCAATATAACACCTCCATTTCGCTACAACATGTCACTCCTCCGTCTCCCATGTCACTCCTCCATGTCACTCCTCCCTGTCGCTCCTCCATGTCATTCCAGAATGACGCTTCTCCATGTCACTCCAGAATTTCCCTCCAGAATGTAACTCCAGGATATCACTCCACCATGTCCCTCCTCCATGTCGCTCCTCCATGTCGATCCGCTATTTAACACCTCCATGTCGTTCCTCCATGTCACTCCTCCAGGTCGATCCTCCATGTCGCTCCTACGTGCGACATTTCCATGTCACTTTTCCATGTCGCTCCTCCATGTAAATCCTCCATGTTGCTCCTCCGTGTTACTCCTTCATGTTTCTCTTCCTTGTCACTCTTCCTTGTCACTCCTCCATGTCACAGCTCCATGTCTATCCTCCATGTCGATCCTCCATGTAGCTCCTCCATGTCACTCCTCCATGTCTTCCAAGTCACTCCCCCATGTACCTCCTCCATGTCACTCTAGAATGTCGCTCCTCCATGTCACTCCAGAATGTCGCTCCTCCATGTCCCTCCAGAATTTAACTCCAGAATGTCACTCCTCCATGTCCCTCCTCCATGTCAATCCTCTCTGTCATCCTCCAAGTCACTCCTCCATGTCAGTCCAGAATTTCCCTCCAGAATGTCACTCCAGAATGTCATTCCTCCATGTCCCTCCTCCATGTCACTCCTCCATATCGATACTCTATTTCACACCTCCTTGTCGCTCCTATGTGTCATTCCTCCCTGTCTTCCTTGTCACTCCTCCATGTCACTCCTCCATGTGGTTCCTCCATGTCACTGCTCCATGTCGATCTTCCATGTCGATCCTCCATGCTACTCCTCCATGTTCCTCCTCCAAGTCACTCTAGAATGTTGCTCCTCCATATCACTCCAGAATGTCACTCCTCCATGTCCCTCCTCTGTCAATCGTCTATTTCCATCCTCCATCGCACTCCTCCATTTCACTTCAGAATGTCACTCATCCATGTCACTCCAGAATGTCGCTCCTCCATGTCCCTCCAGAATTTAACTCCAGAATGTCACTCCTCCATTTCACTCCACCATGTCAATCCTATATGTCACACCTCCATGTCGCTCCTCCTTGTCACTCCTCCATGTAACTACTCAATGTCGATTCTCCATGTCACTCCTCCATGTCTTCCATGTCACTCGACCTTGTCGCTCCTCCATGTCACTTCTCCATGTCGATCCTCCATGTCTCTCCTCCTTACTCCTCCATATCATTCCTCCATGTCGTTTTTCCATGTCACTCCAGAATGTCGCTCCTCCATGTCACCCCAGAATGTCACTCCAGAATTTAACTCCAGAATGTTACTCCTCCATGTCCCTCCTCCGTGTCGCTCCTCCATGTCACTCCAGAATATCCCTCCAGAAAGTCACTCCAGAATGTCACTCCTCCATATACCTCCTCCATGTCACTCCTACATGTCGATCCTCTGTTTTGCTTCTCCATGTCGCTACTCCATGTAACTCCTCCCTGTCTTCCACATCACTCCTCCATATAACTCCTCCATGTCAATCCTTCATGTCACTCCTCCATGTCACTCCGCCATGTCGCTCCTCCATGTCACTCCTCCCTGCCTTCCATGTCACTCCTCCAAGTCGATCCTCCATTTTAATCCTCCATGTTGCTCCACCATGTCACTCCTCCATGTCTTCCATGTCACCCCCCCATGTACGTCCTCCATGTCACTCCTCCATGTCTTCCATGTCACTCCCCCATGTACGTCCTACATGTAGCTCCTCCATGTAGATCCTTCATGTTACTCCTATATGTCAATCCTCCATATCTCTCATCAATGTCACTCCAGAATGTCCCTCCAAAATGTCATACCTCCATGTCGCTCCTCCATGTCACTCCTCCATGTCTTCCATGTCGACACATGTCGATCCTCCATGTCGCTCCTCCTTGCTCATCCATATCACTCCACCATGTTACTCCTCCTTGTTTATCCTCCATGTCAGTCCTCCATGTCGATCCTCAATGTCACTCCTCATTGTCGATCTTCCATATCGCTCCTCCATGTCACTCCAGAATGTCGCTCCACCATGTTCCTCCAGAATGTTCCTCCTCGTTGTCAGTCTTCCATGTCGCTCCGTGATGTCGCTCCTCCATGTCACTCCTCCATGTCAATTCTTCATGTCGCTACTCCATTCCACTCCTCAATGTCGATCCTCCATATCACTCCTCCATGTCGATTCTCCATGTTGCTCCTCCATTTCACTACTCCATGTCACTCCAGAATGTCGCTCCTCCAAGTCACTCCTCCGTGTTGCTCCTCCATGTCACTTATTCATGTCGATACTCCATGTTGCACCTCCATGCTCCTCCATATTACTCCTGCATGTCATTCCTCCATGTCACTCCTCCATGTCAATCCTCCATGTCGCTCCTCCATTCCAGTCCTCAATGTTGATCCTCCATGTCACTCCTCCATTTCGATCCTCCATGTCGCTCCTCCATTTCACTCCTCCATGTCACTACTCAATGTCGATACCTACATGTCACTCCAGAATGTCCCTCCTAAAAGTAAATCCAGAATGTCACTCCTCCATATTCCTCCTCCATGTCACTCCTCCATGTCGACCCTCCATGTCACTCCTCCCTGTCTTCCATATCACTCCTCCATGTCACTCATCCATGTCATTCCTCCATGTCGCTCCGCGATGTCGCTCCTCAATGTAGCTCCTCCTAATCACTCTACCATGTTGCTCCTCCATGTCAGTCCTCCATGTTGCTCCTCAATGTTGCTCCTCCTTGTCAATCCTCCATATCGCTCTTCCATGTCAATCCTCCATGTCACTCCTCCATTTAGATCCTACCTGTTACTCCTCCATGTCGATCTTACATGTCGCTCCTCCATGTCACTCCTCCATGTCGATCCTCCATGTCGCTCCTCCATTTCACTCCTCCATGTCACTCCAGAATGTCACTCCTCCAAGTCACTCCTCCATGTTGATCCTCCATGTCGATACTCCATCTTGCTGCTCCATGTCACTTCTCCATATCTTCCATGTCACTCCACCGTGTCGGTCATCCATGTCACTTATTCATGTCGATCCTCCATGTCGCTCCTCCTTGCTCCTCCATATCACTCCTCCATGTCATTCCTCCATGTCACTCCAGAATGTCGCTCCTCCATGTCACTCCAGAATTTAACTCCAGATTGTTACTCCTCCATGTCCCTCCTCCATGTCACTGCTCCATGTCGATCCTCTATTGCGCTCCTCCATGTCATTCCTCCCTGTCTTCCATGTCACTCCTCCATGTAACTCCTCCATGTCAAACCTACATGTCACTCCTCCATGTCACTCCACCATGTCGCTCCTCCATGTCACTCCTCCATGTCGATCCTCCATGCCACTCCTCCATGTCACAATTCCATGTCACTCCTCCAAATCACTGCTCCCTGTCGATCCTCCATTTCGATCCTCCATGTTGCTCCACAATGTCACTACTCCATTTCTTCCATGTCACTCCACCATGTCACTCCTCCATGTAGCTCCTCCATGCAGATCCTTCATGTTACACCTCTATGTCAATCCTCCATGTTGCTCCTTCATGTCACTCCTCCATGTCGCTCCTTCTTGTCACTCCTCCATGTCACTACTCCATGTAGCTCCTCCATGCAGATCCTTCATGTTACACCTCTATGTCAACCCTCCATGTCACTCCTCCCTGTCTTCCATATCACTCCTCCATGTCACTCCTACGAGTCAGTCCTCCATGTCGCTCTGCAATGTCGCTCCTCCATGTAGCTCCTCTTAGTAGCTCTACCATGTTGCTCCTCCATGTCAGTCCTCCATGTTGCTCCTCAATGTTGCTCCTCCATGTCACTCCTCCGTGTCACTCCTTCTTGTCGCTCCTCCATGTCACTCCTCCATGTCAATCCTCCATGTCAATCCTCCAGGTCGCTCCTCCATTTCACTCCTCCATGTCACTCCAGAATATCGCTCCTACAAGTCACTCCACCGTGTCGGTCCTCCATGTCACTTATTCATGTCGATCCTACATGTAAGATATACATGGAGGACTGACATGTAGGATTGACATGGAGGAGTTACATGGAGGAGTGACGTGGATGACAAGGACGACTGACATTGTGGAGCAACATGAAGGATCGAAATGGAGGATCGACATGGAGCATTGACATGGAGGAGTGTCATGGAAGTGTGACATGGAGGAGTGACATGGAGGATCGACATGGAGGAGTGACATGGAGGATCGACATGGTGGAGTGACATGGAGGAGTGACATGTAGGAATGACATGGAGGAGTTACATGGAGGAGGGACCTGGAGGAGTGACATTCTGGAGTGACATTCTGGAGTGACATGGAGGAGCGACACGGTGGAGTGACATGGAAGATATGGAGGAGTGACATGGTGGATCAACATTGAGTATTGACATGGAGGAGTGACAAGGAGGAGCGACATGGAGGAGTGAGATGGGGGAGTGACATGGAAGACGTAGAGGAGTGACATGGAGGAGCAACATGGAGTATCGACATGGAGGAGTGACATTGATGATCGACATGGAGGAGTGACATGGAGGAGCGACATGGAATAGTGACATGGAGGAGCTACAGGGAGGAGCGACAATGCGGAGTGACATGGAGGACTGACAACGAGGAGGTACATTCTGGAGGGACATGGTGGAGAGAAATTCTGGAGTGACATTGAGAAGCGACATTCTGGAGTGACATGGAGGAGCGACATGGAAGATCGACATGGAGGAGTAACATGTAGTATCTAAATGGAGGAGTGATGTGAAGGATCGACATTGAGCAGTGAAGTGGAGGAGTGACAAAGAGGAGCGACATTGAGGAGTGACATGGAGGAGTGACATTTTGGAGGGACATTCTGGAGGGACATTGATGAGAGATATGGAGGATTGACATATAGGAGTAACATGAAGGATCTACATAGAGGAGCTACATGGAGGACGTACACGGGGGAGTGACATGGAAGACATGGAGGAGTGACATGGAGGACATACATGGGGGAGTGACATGGAAGACATGGAGGAGTGACATGGAGGATCGACATGGAGGAGTGACAAGGAGGTGTTAAATTGAGGATCGATATGGAGAAGTGATATGGAGGAGGGACAAGGAGGAGTGACTTTCTGGAGGGACATTCTGGAGTGACATGGAGGAGTGACATGGAGGATGGACATAGAGGATTGACATGGAGGAGGGACATTGAGGAGTGACATTCTGGAGTGACATACTGGAGTGACATGGAGGAGCAACATTCTAGAGTGACATGGAGGAGTGATATGGATGAGCAATTAGGAGCGACATGGAGGATCGAAACGGAGGAGTGACATGGAAGACATGGAGGATCGACATTGAGTAGTGACTTGAAGTAGTGACAAGGAGGAGCAACATGAGGGAGTAACAAGGAGGAGAGACATGGAGGATCAACATGGAGGAGTGACATGAAGGAGTAACAAGGAGGAGTGACATGGAGAGTAACATGGATGATCGAAATGGAGGAGTGACATTGAGGAGCGACATTCTGGAGTAAAATTCCTGAGGGAAATTCTGGAGTGACATGGAGGAGTGACATGGAGCAGTGACATGGATGATCGACATGAGAGGAGTGACATGGAAGACAGGGAGGAGTGACATGAAGGAGTAACAAAGGAGTGACATGGGAGAGCAACATGGAGGATTGACTAGGAGGAGTGACATGGAGGAGCGACATAAAGGAGTGACATGGAGGAGTGACATGGAGGATTGACATTGAGTAGTGACATGGAGGAGTGACAAATTGGGACGACATGGATGAGTGACATGGAGGGATGACATTCTGGAGGGTCATTCTGGAGTGACATGGAGGAGCAACATTCTGGAGTGACATTGAGGAGCGACATGAAGGATTGACATGGAGTAGTAACATGAAGGATGTACATGGACGATCGATATGGAGCAGTGACATGGAGGAGTGACAAGGAGGAGCCACATGAAGGAGTAACAATGAGGAGCGACATGGAGGAGTGACATGGAGGATCGACATGGAGGAGCGACATGGAGCAGTGACATTCCGGAGTCAAATTCTGGAGTGATATTCTGGAGTGACATGGAAGACATGGAGCAGTGACATGGTGGAGCAACATGGAGGATCGAAATGGAGGATCGACATGGACGAGTGACATGGAGGAGTGACATGGAAGGCAGGGAGGAGTGACATGGAGGAGCGACATGGTGGAATGACTTGGAAAGGTGACATGAAGGATTGACATGGAGGAGTTATATGGAGGAGTGACGTGGAAGACAGGAAGGAGTTACATGGAGGAGCGACATGGAGGAGCAAAATAGAGGATCGACATGGAGGAGTGACATGGAGGAGGTATATTGGGGAGTGACATTCTGGAGTGACATTCTGGAGGGACATTCTGGAGTGGCATGGAGGAGCGACAAAGAGGAGGGACATGGAGGAGTAACATTCTGGAGTTAAATTCTGGAATGACATTCTGGAGTGACATGGAGGATCGACATGGAGAATCGACATTGAGTAATTACATGAAGGAGTGACAAGGAGGAGCGACATGGAGCAGTGACATTCCGGAGTAAAATTCTGTAGTGATATTCTGGAGTGACATGGAGGATCGACATGAAGCAGTGACATGGAGGAGCAACATGGAGTATCGACATGGAGGATCGACATGGAGGATTGACATGGAGGAGTGACGTGGATCACATGGACGGATTGACATGGAGGAGTTACATGGAGAATCGACATTGAGTAGTTACATGGAGGAGTGACAAGGAGGAGCGACATGGAGGAGCGAAATGGAGGATCGACATGTGCCGACATGGAAAACCGACATTGAGTAGTGACTTGGAGGAGTGAGAAAGAGGAGCAACATGGAGGAGTTACATGGAGGAGTGACATTTTGGAGGGACATCCTGGAGGGACATTCTGGAGTGACATGGAGGAGCGACATTCTAGAGTGACATTCTGGAGTGACATTGATGAGAGATTTGGAGGATTGACATAGAGCAGTAACATGAAGGATCCACATAGAGGAGCTACATGGAGGAGCGACATCGCGGAGCGACATGGAGGACTGACAACGAGGAGGTACATTCTAGAGGGACATGTTGGTGCGACATTCTGGAGTGACATGGAGGAGCGACATGGAAGACATGTAGGAGTGAAATGGAGGAGCAACATAGATGATCGACATGGAGAATCGACATGGAGCATTGACATGGAGGAGCGACATGGAGGAGGGACATGGAGGAGTAACATTCTGGAGTTAAATTCTGGAGTGACATTCTGGAGTGACATGGAGTAGCGACATTCTGGGGTGACATGGAGGAGCAACAAGAAGGAGTAATATGGAGGTGCAGGGACGAGCGACATGGAGGATCAACATGGAATAGACACATTGAGGTGTGACACGGAGGAGTGACATGGAAGACATGCAGGAGTGACATTGAGGATCGACATTGAGTAGTGACATGGAGGAGTGACAATGAGGAGCGACATGGAGGATTGACATAGAGGAGTCACATGAAGGAGTAACATGGGGGAGTGACATGGAAGACATGGAGCAGTGACATGGAGGAGTGACATGGAAGTGTGACATGGAGGAGTGACATGGAGAATCGACATGGAGGAGTGACATCGAGGAACGACTTGGCGGAGCAAAATGGAGGAGTGAGATGGGGGAGTGACATGGAAGAGATAGTGGAGTACCATGGAGGATCGAAATGGAGGATCGACATGGAGCAGTGACATGGAGGAGTGACAAGGAGGAGCAACATGGTGGAGCGACATGGAGGAGCGACATGGATGAGTGACCGGAAGGAGAAACATGGTGAAGTGACATGGAGTTGTGACATTGAGGAGCGAAATGGAGGACTGACATGTAGGAGTGACATGGAGGAGCTACATGGAGGATTGACATGGAGGATCGACATGGAGGAGTGACATGGAGGAGTGACATGGAGGAGTTACATGGAGAAGTTACGTGGAAGACAGGGAGGAATTACATGGAGGAGCGACATGGAGGAGCAAAATAGAGGATCGACATGGAGGAGTGACATGGAGGAGGTATATGGAGGAGTGACATTCTGGAGTCACATTCTGGAGGGACATTCTGTAGTGGCATGGAGGAGCGACAAGGAGGAGGGACATGGTGGAGTTAAATTCTGAAGTGACATTCTGGAGTGACATGGAGGAGCGACATTCTGGAGTGACATGGAAGACATGGGAGACATGAGATGGGGGAGTGACATGGAAGACATAGAGGAGTGACATGGAGGAGCTACATGGAGCAGTGACATGGAGGAGTGACAAAGAAGAGTGACAAGGAGGAGAAACATGAAGGAGTAACACGGAGGAGCGACATGGAGGATTTACATGGAGTAGCGACATGGAGCAGTGACATGGAAATGTGACATGTAAGAGCGACATGGAGGATCGACATGGAGGAGTGACATGGAGGAACGACATGGAGGAGTGACATGGAGGATCGACATGGAGGAGTGACAAGGAGGAGTGACATGGAAGACAGGGAGGAGTGACATGGAGGAGTGAAATAGAGGATCGACATGGAGGAGTGACATGGGGGAGTGACATGGAAGACATAGAGGAGTGACATGGAGGAGCAACATGGATTATCGACATGGAACATCAACATGGAGGAGTGAAATGGAGGATTGACAGGGAGGAATAACATGGAGGATCGACATGGAGGAGCGACATTGAGGATCGACACGGAGGAGCGACAAGGAGTATTGACATGGAGGACTGACATGGAGGAGTGACATTCTATAGTTAAATTCTGGAGTGAAATTCTGGAGTGACTTGTAATTTCTAAATGGAGGATTGACATGGAGGATCGACATGGAGGAGCAACATTCCTGTGTAAAATTCTGGAGTGATATTCTGGAGTGACATGGTGGATCGACATGGAGCAGTGACATGGAGGAGCAACATGGAGTATCGACATGGAGGATCGACATGGAGGAGTGACATGGAGGATTGACAGGGAGGAGTGACATGGAGGGGTGACCTGGAGGTGTGAAATAGAGGATCGACATGGACGAGTGACATGGAGGAGGTATATGGAGGAAAGACATTCTGGAGTGTCTTTCTGGAGGGACATTCTGGAGTGACATGGAGGTATAAACATGGAGGAGTGACAAGGAGGAGTAACATGGTGGAGTAATGTGGATGTGCAAGGAGGAGCGACATGGAGGATCGACATGTGTCGACATGGAAGACATGGAGGAGTGACATGGAGGATCGACATTGAGCAGTGACATGGAGGAGTGACAAAGAGGAGCAACATGGAGGAGTGTCATGGAGGAATGACATTTTGGAGGGACATTCTGGAGGGACATTGATGAGAGATATGGAGGATTGACACAGGAGTAACATGAAGGATCTACATGGAGGAGCTACATGGAGGACATACATGGGGGAGTGACATGGAAGACATGGAGGAGTGACATGGAGGACGTACATGGGGGGGGTGACATGGAAGACATGGAGGAGTGACATGGTGGAGCAACATGGAGGATTAAAATGGAGGATCGACTTGGAGGAGTGACATGGAAGGCAGGGAGGAGTGACATGGAGGAGCGACATGGCGGAGTGACATGGAGGAGTAACATGAAGGATTGACATGGAGGAGTTATATGGATGAGTGATGTGGAAGACAGGGAGGAGTTACATGGAGGAGCGACATGGAGGAGCAAAACAGAGGATCGACATGGAGGATTGACATGGAGGAGGTATATGGAGGAGTGACATTCTGGAGTGACATTCTGGAGGGACATTCTGGAGTGATATGGAGGAGCGACATGGAGGAGGGACATGGAGGAGTAACATTCTGGAGTTAAATTCTGGAGTGACATTCTGGAGTGACATGGAGGAGCGACATTCTGGATTGACATGGAAAAACGACATGGAGGAATGATATGGAGGAGCAAGGAGGAGAGACATGAAGGATCGACATGGAGAAGTGACATGGAGGAGCGACAAGGTCGAGTGACATGGAAGACATGGAGGAGTGACATGGAGAATCGACATTGAGTAGTTACATGGAGGAGTGACAAGGAGGAACGACATGGAGGTGTTAAATAGCGGATCGACATGGAGGAGCGACATGGAGGAGGGACATGGTGGAGTGATATTCTGGAGTTATATTCTGGAGGGAAATTCTGGAGTGACATGGAGAAGCCTCATTCTGGAATGACATGGAGGAGCGACAGGGAGGAGTTATATGGATGATCAAGGAGGAGCGACATGGAGGAGCGGAACGGTCGAGTGACATGGAAGACATGGAGGAGTGACATGGAGGATCGACATTGAGTAGTTATATGGAGGAGTGTAAAGGCAGAGCGACATGTAGGAGTAACATGAAGGATCTACATGGAGGAGTGACATAGAGGAGAGAGATGAAGGATTGACATGTAGGACTTGAATGGAGGAGTGACATGGAGGATCGACATGGAGGATCAACATGAAGGAGTGATTTGGAAGAGCGACATTCTGGAGTGACATGGAGAAGTGAAATGGAGGAGAGAAATGGAGGATCGACATAGAGGAGTGACATGGAGGAGCGACATGGAAGAGCAACATGGAGTAGTGATATGGAGGAGAGACCTGGAGGAGTGACATGGAGGATCGACATTGAGTAGTGATATGGAGGAGAGACCTGGAGGAGTGACATTCTGGAGGGACATTCTGGAGGGACATTCTGTAGTGAAATGGAGGAGTGACATGGAGGATGGAAATAGAGGATTGACATGGAGAAGGGACAACGAGGAGTGACATTCTGGAGTTAAATTCTGGAGGGACATGGAGGAGCGACATTCTGGAGTGAAATGGAGGAGTGACATGGAGGATGGAAATAGAGGATTGACATGGAGGAGGGACAACGAGGATTGACAATCTGGAGTTAAATTCTGAAGTGACATTCTGGATTGACATGGAGGAGTGACATTCTAGAGTGAGGTAACATGGAGGAGCAGCATGGAGGATCGACATGGAAGATCGACATGGAGCAGTGACATGGAGGATTGACAAAGTTAATTGACAAGGAGGAGAAACATGTTGGATCGAAATGGAGGATTGACATGGAGCAGTGACATGGAAGTGTGACATGAAGGAGCGACATGGAGGATCGACATGGAGGAGTGAGATGGAGGAACGACATGGAGGAGTGACATGGAGGAGTGACAAGGAAGACAGGGAGGAATGACATAGGAGCAACAAGGAGGTGTTAAATAGAGCATCGACATGAAGGAGTGACATGGAGGAGGAACATGGAGGAATGACATTCTGGAGTGACATTCTGGAGGGACATTCTGGAGTGATGTTCTGGAGGGAAATTCTGGACTGATATGGAGGAATGACTTGGAGGATGGACAGAGAGGATTGACATGGAGGAGGGACAACGAGGGGTGACATTCTGGAGTTAAATTCTGGAGGGACATGGAGGAGCGACATTCTGGAGTGACATGGAGGAGCGAAATTTTAGAGTGACATGGAGGAGGTACATGGTGGAGTGACTTGGAAGACATGGAGGAGTGACATGGAGGAGCTACATGGAGGATCGACATGGAGGATAGACTTGGAGCAGTGATATGGAGGAGTGACAAGGAAGAGTGACAAGGAGGAGAAACATGAAGGAGTAACACGGAGGAGCGACATGGAGGATTTACATGGAGGAGCGACATGGAAAAGTGACATGGAAATGTGACATGTAGGAGCGACATGGAGGATTGACCTGGAGGAGTGACATGGAGGAACGACATGGAGGTGTTAAATAGCGGATCGACATGGAGGAGCGACATGGAGGAGGAACATGGTGGAGTGATATTCTGGAGTTACATTCTGGAGGGAAATTCTGAAGTGACATGGAGAAGCGTCATTCTGGAATGACATGGAGGAGCGACAGGGAGGAGTTATATGGATGATCAAGGAGGAGCGACATGGACGATCGACATGGAGTAGTCAGATAAAGGAATGACAAGGAGGAGCGACATGGAGGATCGACATGGAGCATCGACATGGAGGACTGACAAGGAGGAGTAACATACTGGAGTTAAATTCTGGAGTGACATTCTGGAGTGACAAGGAGGAGCGACATTCTTGGGTGACATGGAGGAGCAACAAGACGGAGTGATATGGAGGAGCAGGGATGAGCTACATGGAGGATAAACATGGAATAGTCACATGGAGGAGTGACACCAAGGAGTGACATGGAAGAAATGCAGGAGTGACATTGAGGATCGACATTGAGTAGTGACATGGAGGAGTGACAATCAGGAGAGACATGTAGGAGTGACATGGAGGAGCGACATGGAGGATTGACATAGAGGAGTAACATGAAGGATCTACATGGAGGAGTGAAATGGAGGACGTACATGGGGGAGTGACATATAGCATTGACATGGAGGAGCGACATGTTGGAGCGACATTCTGAAGTGACATGGAGGAGTGACATTCTGGAGTGACATGGAGGAGCGACATGGAAGATCGACATGGAGGAGTAACATGTAGGATCTACATGATGAATGACATGGAGGATCGACATGGAGGAGCGACATTGAAGATCGACATGTAGGAGCGACAAGGAGGAGCTACATGGAGGAGCGACATCGCGGAGCAACATGGAGGACTGACAACGAGGAGGTACATACTGGGGGGACATGGTGGAGCGACATTCTGGAGTAACATGTTGGATCTACATGGAGGAATGACATGGAGGATCGATATGAAAGAGCGACATTGAGGATCGACATGGAGGAGCGACATTGAGTAGCAACATGGAGAACTGACATGGAGGATCAACAAGGATTAGTGACATGGAGCAGTGACGTGGAGGAGAGACATGGACGATCGACATGTAAGAGTCATATGGAAGATCGACATCGAGGAGTGACCTGGAGGAGTGACATGTAGTATTGACATGGAGGAGTTACATATAGGAGTGACATGGAAGGAAGGGAGGAGTGACATGGAGGAGCGACATGGAGGATTGAAATAGAGGATCTACATGAAGGAGTGACATGTAGGAGGGGCATGGAGGAGTGACATTCTGGAGGGACATTCTGGAGTGACATGGAGGAGCGACATGGAGGAGAGACATGGAGGCATAACATTCTGGAGTTAAATTCTGGAGTGACATTCTTGAGTGACATGAAGGAGCGACATTCTGGAGTGACATGGAGGAGTGAAATGGAGGATCGAAATGGAGGATCGAGATGGAGGATTGACATGGAGGAGAAACATAGAAGAGTTACATGGAGGAGCTACATGAGGAGCAACATCACGGAGCAACTTGGAGGACTGAAATGGAGGAATGACATTCTGGAGGGACATGTAGTGGTGATATTCTGGAGAGACATGAAGGAGCAACATTCTGGAGTGACATGGAGAAGCAACATGGAAGATCGACATGGAGGAGTAACATGTAGGATCTACATGAGGAGTGACATGGAGGATCGACATGGAGGAGCATCATTGAGGATCGACATTGAGGAGCGACATTGAGTACTGACATGGAGGAGTGAGATGGGGAAGGGACATGGAAGAAAAGGAGGAGCGACATGGATGAGTGACATGGAGGAGTGACATTCTGGAGGGACATTGAGGAGCGACATGGAGGATTGACATGGAGTGGTAACATGAAGGATCTACATGGAGGAACGAAATTGAGTACCTCCTCAATGAGGGAGTGACATGGAAAACATGGAGGAATGACACGGAGGAGTGACACGGAGGAGAGACATGGAGGAGTGACATTAAAGACATGGAGCAGTAACATGGAGGAGTGACAAGGAGGAGACACATGAAGGAGTAAAAAGGAGGAGCGACATGGAGGAGTGAAATGGAGGATCGACATGGAGGAGTGACATGGAGGAGTGACATGGGAGACGAAGTAGTGACATGTAGTAACGAAATGGAGGTGTTATATTGAAGATCGATATGGAGGAGTGATATGGAGTAGGGACATGGAGGAGTGACATTCTAGAGTGACATTCTGGACGGACATTCTGGATGGACATGGAGGAGTGACATGGAGGATGGACATGGAAGATCGACATGGAGGAGTAATATGTAGGATCTAAATGGTGGAGTGACATGAAGGATAAACATGGAGGAGTGACTTGGAGGAGCGACATTCTGGAGTGACATGGAGGAGTGAAATGGAGGATCGAGATGGAGGAGTGACAAGGAGGAGAAACATAGAAGAGTTACATGGAGGAGCTACATGAGGAGCAACATCACGGAGCGACTTGGAGGACTGACATGGAGGAATAACATTCTGAAGGGGCATGGAGGAGCGATATTCTGGAGTGACATGGAGGAGTGACATTCTGGAGTGACATGGATGATAGACATGGAAGATCGACATGGAGGATTGACATGAAGGATCGACATGGTGGAGTGATATGGATGAGCAAGGAGCAGCGACATGGAGGATCAACATGTGTCGACATGGAGGAGTGACATGGAGGATCGACATTGAGCAGTGACATGGAGGAGTGACAAAGAGGAGCAACATGGAGGAGTGACATTTTGGAGGGACATTCTGGAGGGACATTCTGGAGTGACATTGATGAAAGATATGGAGGATTGACATATAGGAGTAACATGAAGGATCTACATGTAGGAGCTACATGGAGGACGTACATGGGGGAGTGACATGGAAGACATGGAGGAGTAACATGGAGGACATACATGGGGGAGTGACATGGAAGACATGGAGGAGTGACATGGTGGAGCAACATGGAGGATCGAAATGGAGGATCGACATGGAGCAGTGACATGGAGGAGCGACATGGAGGATAGACATGGAGGAGTTACATGGAGGACTGACATTGAAGACAGGGAGGAGTGACATGGAGGGGCGACATGGAGGTCTGAAATAGAGGATCGACATGGAGGGGGTATATGGAGGAGTGAAATTCTGGAGTGACTTTCTGGAGGGACATTCTGTAGTGACATGGAGGTATCGACATGAAGGAGTAACAAGGAGTAGTGACATGGAGGACTGACATGGGGGATTGACATGGAGGAGTGACATGGAGGATCGACATGGAAGATTGACATGGAGGACGGACATGGAGGAGTGACATGCTAGACAAGGAAGATCGACATGGAGGATAGACATGGAGGAGCGATGTGGAGGATTGACATGGAGAAAAGACATGGAGGAGTGACATTCTGGAGTTAAATTCTCGAGTGACATTCTGGAATAGAATGGAAGAAGGACATGTAGGAGTGACATTCTGGAGTTATATTTTGGAGTGACATTCTGGAGTAACATGGAGGAGCGACATGGAGGAGTGAAATGGAGGAGCAACATGGAGCATCAACATGGAAGAGTGACACAGAGGATCGACATGGAGGAGTGACATGGAGGACTGACATGGAGGATTGACATAGAGGAGTGATAAGGAGGATCGATATGGAGGAGTGACATGGAGGAGTGAAATTTTTGAGGGACATTCTGGAGGGACATTCTGGAGTGACAAGGAGGAGCGACATTCTGGAGTGACATTGATGAGACATATGGAGTATTGACATAGTGGAGTAACTTGAAGAATCTAAATGGAGGAGCTACATGGAGGAGGTACATGTGGGAGTGACATGGAAGACATGGGGGAGTGACATTGTGGAGCAACATGGAGGATCGAAATGCAGGATCGACATCGAGCAGTGACATGGAAGTGTGACATGGACGAGTGAGATGGAGGATCGACATGGAGGAGTGACATGGAGGAGTGACATTCTGGAGTTAAATCCGGAGTGATATTCTGGAGTGACATGGAGGATCGACATGGAGGAGTGACATGGACGATCGACATGGAGGAGTGACATGGAGGAGCGACATGGAAGAGCGACACGGAGGTCTGACAACGAGGAGTAACATTCTGGAGTTAAATTCTGTAGTGACATTCTGGAGTGACATGGAGGAGCGACATTCTGGATTGACATGGAAAAACGACATGGAGGAATGATATGGAGGAGCAAGGAGGAGAGACATGAAGGATCGACATGGAGAAGTTACATGGAGGAGAGACAAGGTCGAGTGACATGGAAGACATGGAGGAGTGACATGGAGAATCGACATTGAGTAGTTACATGGAGGAGTGACAAGCAGGAGCGACATGGAGGTGTGACATATAGGATTGACATGGTGGAGTAAAATGGAGGAGTGACATTCTGGAGTTAAATTCTGGATGGACATGGAGGAGCGACATTCTGGAGTGACATGGAGGAGTGACATTCTGGAGTGAAATGGAGGAGTGCGATGGAGGATGGAAATAGAGTATTGACATGGAGGAGGGACATGGAGGAGTGACATTCTGGAGTTAAATTCTGGAGGGACATGGAGGAGCGACATTCTGGAGTGACATGGAGGAGTGACAAGGAAGACATGGAGGAATGACACATAGGAGCGACAAGGAGGTGTGAAATAGAGCGTCGATATGGAGGAGTGACATGGAGGAGGGACATGGAGGAATGACATTCTGGAGCGACATTCTGGAGGGAAATTCAGGACTGACATGGAGGAGTGACTTGGAGGATGGACAGAGAGGATTGACATGGAGGAGGGACATGGAGGAGTGACATTCTGGAGTTAAATTCTGGAGGGACATGGAGGAGCGACATTCTGGAGTGACATGGAGGAGCGACATTCTAGAGTGACATGGAGGAGGTACATGGGGGAGTGACTTGGAAGACATGGAGGAGTGACAGGGAGGAGCTACATGGAGGATCGACATGGAGGATAGACATGGAGCTGTGACATGGAGGAGTGACAAGGAAGAGTGACAAAGAAGAGAAACATGAAGGAGTAACACGGAGGAGCAACATGGAGGATTTACATGGAGGAGCGACATGGAAAAGTGACATGAAAATGTAGCACGTAGGAGCGACATGGAGGATCGACCTGGAGGAGTGACGTGGAGGAACGACATGGAGGTGTTAAATAGCGGATCGACATGGAGGAGCGACATGGAGGAGGGACATGGTGGAGTGATATTCTGGAGTTACATTCTGGAGTGAAATTCTGGAGTGACATGGAGAAGCCTCATTCTAGAATGACATGGATGAGCGACAGGGAGGAGTTATATGGATGATCAAGGAGGAGCGACATGGAGGAGCGGAACGGTCGAGTGACATGGAAGACATGGAGGAGTGACATGGAGGATCGACATTGAGTAGTTACATGGAGGAGTCTAAAGGCGGAGCGACATGTAGGAGTAACATGAAGGATCTACATGGAGGAGTGACATAGAGGAGAGAGATAGGGGAGTGACATGGAGGAGTGACATGGAGGAGTGCCATGAAGGATTGACATGGAGGACTTTAATAGAGGAGTGACATGGAGGATCGACATGGAGGATCAACATGGAGGAGTGATTTGGAAGAGCGACATTCTGGAGTGACATGGAGAAGTGAAATGGAGGAGAGAAATGGAGGATCGACATAGAGGAGTGACAAGAGGAGCGACATGGAAGAGCAACATGGAGTAGTGATATGGAGGAGAGACCTGGAGGAGTGACATGGAGGATCGACATTGAGTAGTGATATGGAGGAGAGACCTGGAGGAGTGACATTCTGGAGTGACATTCTGGAGGGACATTCTGTAGTGAAATGGAGGAGTGACATGGAGGATGGAAATAGAGGATTGACATGGAGGAGGGATATGGAGGAGTGACATTCTGGAGTTAAATTCTGAAGTGACATTCTGGATTGACATGGAGGAGTGACATTCTAGAGTGACTTGGAGGAGGTAACATGGAGGAGCAGCATGGAGGATCGACATGGAAGATCGACATGGAGCAGTGACATGGAGGAGTGACAAAGTGGATTGACAAGGAGGAGAAACATGTTGGATCGAAATGGAGGATTGACATGGAGCAGTGACATGGAAGTGTGACATGAAGGAGCGACATGGAGGATCGACATGGAGAAGTGAGATGGAGGAACGACATGGAGGAGTGACATGGAGGAGTGACAAGGAAGACAGGGAGGAATGACACAAAGGAGCAACAAGGAGGTGTTAAATAGAGCATCGACATGGAGGAGTGACATTGAGGAGGAACATGGAGGAATGACATTCTGGAGTGACATTCTGGAGGGACATTCTGGAGTGATATTCTGGAGGGAAATTCTGGACTGATATGGAGGAGAGACTTGGAGGATGGACAGAGAGGATTGACATGGAGGAGGGACAACAAGGAGTGACATTCTGGAGTTAAATTCTGGAGGGACATGGAGGAGCGACATTCTGGAGTGACATGGAGGAGCGACATTTTAGAGTGACATGGAGGAGGTACATGGTGGAGTGACTTGGAAGACATGGAGGAGTGACATGGAGGAGCTACATGGAGGATCGACATGGAGGATAGACATGGAGCAGTGACATGGAGGAGTGACAAGGAAGAGTGACAAGGAGGAGAAACATGAAGGAGTAACACGGAGGAGCGACATGGAGGATTTACATGGAGGAGCGACATGGAAAAGTGACATGGAAATGTGACATGTAGGAGTGACATGGAGGATCGACCTGGAGGAGTGACATGGAGGAACGACATGGAGGTGTTAAATAGCTGATCGACATGGAGGAGCGACATGGAGGAGGGACATGGTGGAGTGATATTCTGGAGTTACATTCTGGAGGGAAATTCTGAAGGGACATGGAGAAGCGTCATTCTGGAATGACATGGAGGAACAACAGGGAGGAGTTATATGGATGATCAAGGAGGAGCGACATGGACGATCGACATGGAGTAGTAACATAAAGGAATGACAAGGAGGAGCGACATGGAGGATCAACATGGAGCATCGACATGGAGGACTGACAAGGAGGAGTAACATACTGGAGTTAAATTCTGGAGTGACATTCTGGAGTGACAAGGAGGAGCGACATTCTTGGGTGACATGGAGGAGCAACAAGAAGGAGTGATATGGAGGAGCAGGGATGAGCTACATGGAGGATAAACATGGAATAGTCACATGGAGGAGTGACATGGAAGAAATGCAGGAGTGACATTGAGGATCGACATTGAGTAGTGACATGGAGGAGTGACAATCAGGAGAGACATGGAGGAGTGACATGGAGGAGCGACATGGAGGATTGACATAGAGGAGTAACATGAAGGATCTACATGGAGGAGTGAAATGGAGGAGTTACATGGGGGAGTGACATGGAAGACATGGTGGAGTGACATGGTGGAGCAACATGGAGGATAGAAATGGACGATCGACATGGAGCAGTGACATGGAGGAGTGACATGGAAGTGTGACATGGAGGAGTGACATGGAGGAGTGACATGTAGCATTGACATGGAGGAGCGACATGTTGGAGCGACATTCTGAAGTGACATGGTGGAGTGACATTCTGGAGTGACATGGAGGAGAGACATGGAAGATCGACATGGAGGAGTAAAATGTAGGATCTACATGGATGAATGACATGGAGGATCGACATGGAGGAGCGACATCGCGGAGCGACATGGAGGACTGACAACGAGGAGGTACATACTGGAGGGACATGGTGGAGCGACATTCTGGAGTAACATGTTGGATCTACATGGAGGAATGACATGGAGGATCTACATGAAGGAGCGACATTGAGGATCGACATGGAGGAGCGACATTGAGTAGCAACATGGAGAACTGACATGGAGGATCAACAAGGATTAGTGACATGGAGCAGTGACATGGAGGAGAGACATGGACGATCGACATGTAAGAGTCACATGGAAGATCGACATCGAGGAGTGACATGGAGGAGTGACATGTAGTATTGACATGGAGGAATTACATAGAGGAGTGACATGGAAGGAAGGGAGGAGTGACATGGAGGAGCGACATGGAGGATTGAAATAGAGGATCGACATGAAGGAGTGACATGAAGGAGGGACATGGAGGAGTGACATTCTGGAGGGACATTCTGGAGTGACATGGAGGAGCGACATGGAGGAGAGACATGGAGGCATAACATTCTGGAGTTAAATTCTGGAGTGACATTCTTGAGTGACATGAAGGAGCGACATTCTGGAGTGACATGAAGGAGTGAAATGGAGGAGCGAAATGGAGGATCGAGATGGAGGATTGACATGGAGGAGAAACATAGAAGAGTGACATGGAGGAGCTACATGAGGAGCAACATCACGGTGCAACTTGGAGGACTGAAATGGAGGAATGACATTCTGGAGGGACATGGAGGGGTGACATTCTGGAGAGACATGAAGGAGCAACATTCTGGAGTGACATGGAGAAGCAACATGGAAGATCGACATGGAGGAGTAACATGTAGGATCTACATGAGGAGTGACATGGAGGATCGACATGGAGGAGCGTCATTGAGGATCGACATTGAGGAGCGACATTGAGTACTGACATGGAGGAGTGAGATGGGGAAGGGACATGGAAGAAAAGGAGGAGCGACATGGATGAGTGACATGGAGGAGTGACATTCTGGAGGGACATTGAGGAGCGACATGGAGGATTGACATGGAGTAGTAACATGAAGGATCTACATGGATGAACGACATTGAGGACCTCCTCAATGAGGGATTGACATGGAAGACATGGAGGAGTGACACGGAGAAGTGACACGGAGGAGAGACATGGAGGAGTGACATTAAAGACATGGAGCAGTGACATGGAGGAGTGACAAGGAGGAGCCACATGAAGGAGTAAAAAGGAGGAGCGACATGGAGGAGTGACATGGAGGATCGACATGGAGGAGTGACATGGAGGAGTGACATGGGAGACTGAGGAGTGACATGTAGTAGCGAAATGGAGGTGTTATATTGAAGATCGATATGGAGGAGTGATATGGAGGAGGGACATGGAGGAGTGACATTCTAGAGTGACATTCTGGACGGACATTCTGGATGGACATGGAGGAGTGACATGGAGGATGGACATGGAAGATCGACATGGAGGAGTAATATGTAGGATCTAAATGGTGGAGTGACATGAAGGATAAACATGGAGGAGTGACTTGGAGGAGCGACATTCTGGAGTGACATGGAGGAGTGAAATGGAGGATCGAGATGGAGGAGTGAAATGGAGGAGAAACATAGAAGAGTTACATGGAGGAGCTACATGAGGAGCAACATCACGGAGCGACTTGGAGGACTGACATGGAGGAATAACATTCTGGTGGGGCATGGAGGAGCGATATTCTGGAGTGACATGGAGGAGTGACATTCTGGAGTGACATGGAGGATAGATATGGAAGATCGACATGGAGGATTGACATGAAGGATCGACATGGTGGAGTGATATGGATGAGCAAGGAGCAGCGACATGGAGGATCAACATGTGTCGACATGTGTCGACATGGAGGAGTGACATGGAGGATCGACATTGAGCAGTGACATGGAGGAGTGACAAAGAGGAGCAACATGGAGGAGTGACATTTTGGAGGCACATTCTGGAGGGATATTCTGGAGTGACATTGATGAGAGATATGGAGGATTGACATATAGGAGTAACATGAAGGATCTACATGGAGGAGCTACATGGAGGACTTACATGGGGGAGTGACATGGAAGACATGGAGGAGTAACATGGAGGACATACATGGAGGAGTGACATGGTGGAGCAACATGGAGGATCGAAATGGAGGATCGACATGGAGCAGTGACATGGAGGAGTGACAAGGAGGAGCGACAAGGTGGAGCAACATGTAGGAGCGACATGGATGAGTGACCAGATGGAGAAACATGGTAAAGTGACATGGAGTTGTGACATTTAGGAGCGACATGGAGGACTGACATGGAGGAGTGACATGGAGGAGCTACATGGAGGAGTGACATGGAGGATCGATATGGAGGAGTGACATGGAGGAGTGAAATGGAGGATCGACACGAAGGGTTGACATGGAGGAGTGACATGGAAGACAGGGAGGAGTGACATGGAGGGGAGATATGGAGGTGTGAAATAGAGGATTGACATGGAGGAGTGACATGGAGGAGGTTTATGGAGGAGTGACATTCTGGAGTGACTTTCTGGAGGGACATTCTGGAGTGATATGGAGGATCTACATAGAGGATTGATATGGAGGAGGGACATGGAGGAGTGACATTCTGGAGTCAAATTCTGGAGTGACATTCTGTAGTGACATGGAGGAGCAACATTCTGTGGTGACATGGAGGAGTGATATGAACGAGCAGGGAAGAGCAACATTGAGGATCGACATGGAATCGTCACATGGAGGACCGACACGGATGAGGTACATGGGGGCACTCCCCCATGTACCTCATGACATGGAAGACATGGAGGAGTGACATGGTGGATTGACATGTGTCGACATGGAAGACCGAAATTGAGTAGTGACTTGGAGTAGTGACAAAGAGGAGCGACATGGAGGAGTTACATGGAGGAGTGACATTTTGGAGGGACATTCTGGAGGGAGATTCTGGAGTGACATGGAGGAGCGACATTCTGGAATAACATTCTGGAGTGACATTGATGATAAAAAATGGAGGATTGATATGGAAGAGTAACATGAAGGATCTACATGGAGGAGCTACATGGAGGAGGTACATGGGGGAGTGACATGGAAGACATGGAGGAGTGACATGGTGTAGCAACATGGAGGATCGACATGGAGGAGCGACATCGAGGAGTGACATGGAAGTGTGACATGGACGAGTGAGATGGAGGATCGACATGGAGGAGTGACATGGAGAAGTGACATTCTGGAGTTAAATCTGGAGTGATATTCTGGAGTGACATCAAGGAGCAACATTTTGGAGTGACATGGAGGAGCGACATGGTGGAGTGATATGGAGGAGCAAGCAGGAGCCACAGGGAGGATCGACATGTGTCGACATGGAAGACATAGAGGAGTAACATGGAGGATTGACATGGTGGATCGACATGGAGCAGCGACATGGAGGAGTGACATGGAGGAGCGACATGGAGGATCGACATGGAGGAGTTACATGGAGGACTGACATTGAAGACAGGGAGGAGTGACATGGAGGGGCGACATGGAGGTCTGAAATAGAGGATCGACATGGAGGGGGTATATGGAGGAGTGAAATTCTGGAGTGACTTTCTGGAGGGACATTCTGTAGTGACATGGAGGTATCGACATGAAGGAGTAACAAGGAGTAGTGACATGGAGGACTGACATGGGGGATTGACATGGAGGAGTGACATGGAGGATCGACATGGAAGATTGACATGGAGGACGGACAGGGAGGAGTGACATGCTAGACATGGAAGATCGACATGGAGGATAGACATGGAGGAGCGACGTGGATGATTGACATGGAGAAAAGACATGGAGGAGTGACATTCTGGAGTTAAATTCTGGAGTGACATTCTGGAATAGAATGGAGGAGGGACATGGAGGAGTGACATTCTGGAGTTATATTTTGGAGTGACATTCTGGAGTAACATGGAGGAGCGACATGGAGGAGTGAAATGGAGGAGCAACATGGAGGATCAACATGGAAGAGTGACACGGAGGATCGACATGGAGGAGTGACATGGAGGACTGACATGGAGGATTGACATAGAGGAGTGACAAGGAGGAGCAACATGAAGGAGTAATAAGGAGGAGCGACATGGAGGAGCGACATGGAGGATCGACATGGAGGAGCGACATGGAGGAATGACATGGAGGAGTTACATGGAGGAGTGACATGGAAGACAGGTAGGAGTGACATGGAGTAGCGACATTCTGGACTGAATTCTGGAGTGACATTGATGAGAGATATGGAGGATTGACATAGAGGAGTAACATGAAGGATCTACACAGAGGAGCTACATGGAGGAGGTACATAGGGGAGTGACATGGAAGACATGGAGGAGTGAAATGGAGGTGCAACATGGAAGATCGACATGGAGGATCGACATGGCACAGTTACATGGAGGAGTGACATGGAGGATCGACATGGAGGATCGACATGGATGATCGACATGGATGATCGACATGGAAGACAGGGAGGAGTGACATGAAGGGCAGACATGGAGGTGTGAAATATAGGATCGACATGGAGGAGTGACAAGTAGGAGTGATATGGAGGACCTACAAAGAGGATTGATATGGAGGAGGGACATGGAGGAGTGACATTCTGGAGTCAAATTCTGGAGTGATATTCTGTAGTGACATGGAGGAGCAACATTCTGGTGTGACATGGAGGAGTGACATGGAGGAGTGATATGGACGAGCAGGGACGAGCAACATGGAGGATCGACATGGAATCGTCACATGGAGGACCGACACGGATGAGTTACATGGGGGAGTGACATGGAAGACATGGAAGAGTTACATGGTGGAGCAACATGGAGGATCAAAATGGAGGATCGACATGGAGAAGTGACATGGAGGAGTGACAAGGAGTAGTGACATGGAGGAGTCACAAGGAGGAACGACATGGAGGATTGATATGGAGGAGCGACATCGAGCAGTGACATGGAAGTGTGACAAGGAGGATCGACATGGAGGATCGACATGGAGGAGTGACATGGATGAGCGACATGGCGAAGTGACATGAGGAGTGACATGTAGGATCGACATGGAGGAGTTACATGGAGGTTTGACGTGGAAGACATGGAGGAGTGACATGGAGGAGGGACATTCCGGAGTGACATTCTGGATGGACTTTCTAGAGTGACATGGAGGAGCAACATGGAGGAGGGACATGGAGGAGTAACAATATGGAGTTAAATTCTGGAGAGACATTCTGGAGTGATATGGAGGATCAAGGAGGAGTGAAATGGAGGATCGACATAAAGGAGTAACATGAAGGATCTACACGGAGGAGCTACATGGAGGAGGTGCATAGGGGAGTGACATTGAAGACATGGAGGAGTGAAAAGGAGATGCAACATGGAGGATCGACATGGAGGATCGACATGGAGCAGTGACATGGAGGAGTGACATGGAGGATCGACTTGGAGGATTGACATGGAGGAGTGACATGGAAGACAGGGAGGAGTGACATGGTGGAGCGACATTCAGGAGGGACATTCTGGAGTGACATGGAGGTATCGACATTGAGTAGTGACATGGAGGAGAGACAAGAAGGAGCGACACGGAGGAGTGACATGGAGGAGCAACATGGAGGATTGACATATAGGTGTAACATGAAGGATCTGCATGGAGGAGCTACATTGAGGAGTGACATGGTGGAGTGACATGGAAGACATGGAGTAGTGACATTGTGGAGCAACATGGAGGATCGAAATGGAGGATCGACATGGAGCAGTGACATGGAGGAGTAACATGGAAGTGTGACATGGAGGAGTGACATGGAGGATCGACATGGAGGAGTGACAAGGAGGAGCGACATGGTGGAGTGACATTGAGGAGTGACATGTAGGATTGACATTGAGGAGTTACATGGAGGAGTGACGTGGAAGACAGGGAGGAATGACATGGAGGAGCGCAATAGAGGATCGACATGGAGCAGTGACATGGAGGAGTGACATGGAACTGTGACATGGAGGAGTGACATGGAGGATCGACATGGAGGAGTGACAAGAAGGAGCGACATGGTGGAGTGACATGGAGGAGTGACATGTAGGATTGACATGGAGGAGTTACATGGAGGAGGGACATGGAGGAGTAACAATCTGGAGTTAAATTCTGGAGCGAAATTCTGGAGTGACATGGAGGAGCGACATTCTGGAGTGACATGGAGGAGCGACATTGAAGATCGACATGGAGGAGTAACATGTTGAATCCACATGGAGGAGCGACATTGAGGATCGACTATGAGGAGCGACATTGAGGAGCGACATGGAAGAGCGACATGGAGGAGCTACACGGAGGAGCGACATCTCGGAGCGACATGGAGGTCTGACAACGAGGAGGTACATTCTGGAGGGACATGGAGGAGCGACATTCTGGAGTGACATGGAAGATCGACATGAATGAGTAACATGTAGGATCTAAATGGAGGAGTAACATGGAGGATTGACATGGAAGAGCGATATGAAGGATCGACATGGAGGAGTGACATCGAGGATCAACATGGAGGAGTGACATGGACGATCGACATGGAGGACTGACATGGAGGAGCGCAATAGAGGATCGACATGGAGCAGTGACATGGAGGAGGGACATGGAGGAATAACAATCTGGAGTTAAATCCTGGAGTGACATTCTGGAGTGACATGGAGGAGCGACATTCTGGAGTGACATGGAGGAATGACATGCAGGAGTGATATGGAGGAGCATGGAGGAGCGACATGGAGGATCGACATGAATAAGTGACATGGAGGAGCGACACGGTGGAGTGACATGGAACATATGGAGGAGTGACATGGAGGAGCAACATGGAGTATCGACATGGAGGATCAACATGGAGGAGTGACTTGGAGGAGCGACATTATGGAGTGACATGGAGGAGTGAAATGGAGGAGCGACATGGAGGATCGACATGGAGGAGTGACATGGAGGATAGACATTGAGGAGTGGAATTTAGGAGCAACATGGAGGATTGACATGGAGGAGTGACATGGAGGATCGACATGGAAGAGCGACATGGTGGATCTACATGGAGGAGCGACATCACGGAGCGACATGGAAGACTGACAACGAGGAGGTACATTCTGGAGGAACATGGTGGAGCGACTTTCTGGAGTGACATGGAGGAGCGACATTCTGGAGTGACATGGAGTAGCGATATGGAAGATCGACATGGAGGAGTAACATGTAGGATCTAAATGGAGGAGTGACATGGAGGATTGACATAGAGGAGCGATATGGAGGATCGACAAGGAGGAGCAACATTGAGGAGCAACATGGAGGACTAACATGGAGGAGTGATATGGAAGACAGGGATGAGTTACATGGAGGGTCAACATGGAGGAGTGACTTTCAGGAGGGACATTCTGGAGTGACATGGAGGTATCGACATCGAGTAGTTACATGGAGGAGTGACGTGGAAGACAGGGAGTAATGACATGGAGGAGTGCAATAGAGGATCGACATGGAGCAGTCGACATGGAGCAGTGCAGGATTAACAATCTGGAGTTAAATTCTGGAGTGACATATTGGAGTGACATGGAGGAGCGACATTCTGGAGTGACATAGAGGAGCAACATGGAGGAGTGACATTGAGCAGTGACATGTTGGCGTGACATGGAGGAGTGACATGGAAGATCGACATGGAGCACTTTCTTTGATCAAAGAAACAACACAGGAAATCTAGTTTTAAAGCAGCTTCCAAGGAATCCAAGACAGAAGATTTTTTTTGTGACAAGGAAGACATGGATGAGTGACATGGAGGAGCGACAAGGAGGAGTGACATGGATGATCGACATGGAGGAGCGACATGAAGGATTGATATGGAGGAGTGACATGGAGGAGCGACATGGAGGAGCAACATAAAGGAGTGACATGGAGGAGTGACATTGAGGAAAGACATGTATAAGTGACATAGAGGATCGACATGGAGCAGTGATATGAAGGAGTGACATGGAGGAGTGAAATGGAGGAGCGGCATGGAGGATAGACATGGAGGACTGAAATGGAAAAGCTACATGGAGAAGGGACATAGAGGAGTGACATTGAGAATCGACATGGAGGAGTGACACTGAGGAGTGACATTAAGGAGTGACATGGAGAAGTGACATTGAGGAGGGACATGGAGGAGGGCCATTCTGGATTGACATGGAGTAGCGACATCGAGGATTGACATGCAGGAGCAAGGATGAGAGACATGGAGGAGCGACATGTAGGTTCTACATGGAGGATCGAAATGGAGCAGTGACATGGAAGAGTCACATTCTGGAGTGACATTTTGGTGTGACATGGAGGAGCGATATGGAAGAGTAAAATGGAGGGGTAAGGATGAGCAACAAGGACGATCGACATGGAGGAGTGACATTGAGGAGTGACATTGAGGAAAGACATGGATAAGTGACATGGAGGATCGACATGGAGCAGTGATATGAAGGAGCGACATGGAGGAGTGACATGGAGGAGCGACATGGAGGATAGACATGGAGGATAGACATGGAGGAGCGACATGGAGGAGTGACATGTAGGATCGACATGCAGGGGTGACATGGAGGAGTGACATGGAGGAGTGTCATGGAAGACAAGTAGTAGTGACATGGAGGAGTGACATTGAGCAGAGACATGTTGGCGTGACATGGAGGAGTGACATGGAAGATCGACATGGAGGAGTGACAAGGAAGACATGGATGAGTGACATGGAGGAGCGACATGTAGGATCGACATAGAGGATCGACATGTAGGATCGACATGGAGGAGTGAAATGAAGGATCAACAACAGGATCGAGATGGAGGAGTGACATGGATCAAGGAGGATCGATATGGAGCAGTAATATGAAGGAGTGACATGGAGAAGCGACATGAAGGAGTGACATGTAGGATCGACATGCAGGAGTGAAATGGAGATGTGACAAGGAGGAGTGTCATGGAAGACATGGAGGTGTGACATTGAGGAATTACATGGAGGAGTCACAGGAAAGAGGGACATGGAGGAGCGACATTCTGGTTTGACATTCTGGATTGACATTCTGGATTTACATGGAGGAGCGAAATTCTGGAGTGACATGGAGGCGTGAAATGGAGGAGCAAGGATGAGCGACATGGTGGATCGACATGGAAGAGTGACATGGAGGAGTGACAAGAAGAGGTGACATGGAGGAGCGACATGGAGGAGTGAGATTTAGGATCAACATGGAGGAGCAACATGGAGGAGAGAAATGGAGGTGTGACATGGAGGAGAGACATGACGTAGTGAGAGGGATGAGTGACATGGGGGATCGACATGGATGAGTGACCTGGAGGAGTGACAAGAAGAAGTGACATGGAGGAGTGACATGGAGGAGTGACATGGTGGAGCGACATGGAGGATAGACATGGAGGATTGACAAAGAGGAGCGACATGGAGGAGTGACATGTAGGATCGACATGCAGGAGTGACATGGAGGAGTGACATGGAGGAGTGTCAAGGAAGACATGGATTAGTGACATGTAGGAGTTACATTGAGGAGACACATGAAGGAGTGACATGGAGGAGCGGCATATTGGAGTGACATGGAGGAGTGACATGGAGGAGCGACATGGTGGATCGACATGGAGTGACATGGAGTAGCAACTTGGAATAGTGACATGGAGGAGCAACATCTAGGATCTACATGGAGGAGCAACATGGGGGAGTGACATGGAGGAGTGACATTGTTGATCGATATGGAGGACTGAAATGGAAAAGCTACATGGAGAAGCGACATAGAGGAGCGACATGGAGAATCGACATGGAGGAGTGACATTGAGGAGTGACATTAAGGAGTGACATGGAGAAGTGACATGGAGAAGTGACATGGAGGAGGGACATGGAGGAGGGACATTCTGGATTAACATGGAGTAGCGACATTGAGGAGTGACATGGAGGAGCAAGGATGAGCAACATGGAGGATCGACATGGAGGAGCGACATAGAGGAGCGACATGGAGAATCGACATGTAGGAGTGACATTGAGGAGTGACATTGAGGAGTGACATTAAGGAGTGACATTGAGGAGTGTCATGGAAGACATGGAGTAGTGACATGGAGGAGTTGCATTGAGGAGACACAGGAAGGAGTGACATGGAGGAGCGACATTCTGGAGTGACATGGAGGAGTGACATGGAGGAGCAACTTGGAAGAGTGACATGGAGGATCGACATGGAGAAGCGACATGGAGGAGAGACATCTAGGATCTACATGGAGGAGCAACATGAAGGAGTGATATGGAGGAGTGACATTGAGGAAAGACATGGATAAGTGACATGGATGATCGACATGGAGCAGTGATATGAAGGAATGACATGGAGGAGTGAAATGGAGGAGCGACATGGAGGATAGACATGGAGGAGAGACATCTAGGATCTACATGGATGAGCAACATGGAGGAGTGACATGGAGGAGCGACATTGAGAATCGACATGGAGGAATGACATTGAGGAGTGACATTAAGGAGTGACATGGAGAAGTGACATGGAGGAGGGACATGGAGGAGGGACATTCTGGATTGACATGGAGTAGCGACATCGATGAGTGACATGCAGGAGCAAGGATGAAAGACATGGAGGATCGACATGGAGAAGCGACATGGAGGAGAGACATCTAGGATCTACATGGAGGAGCAACATGAAGGAGTGATATGGAGGAGTGACATTGAGGAAAGACATGGATAAGTGACATGGAGGATCGACATGGAGCAGTGATATGAAGGAATGACATGGAGGAGTGAAATGGAGGAGCGACATGGAGGATAGACATGGAGGAGAGACATCTAGGATCTACATGGATGAGCAACATGGAGGAGTGACATGGAGGAGCGACATTGAGAATCGACATGGAGGAATGACATTGAGGAGTGACATTAAGGAGTGACATGGAGAAGTGACATGGAGGAGGGACATGGAGGAGGGACATTCTGGATTGACATGGAGGAGCGACATTCTGGAGTGACATGGAAGACATGGAGCAGTGACATGGTGCATCAGGAGGAGGTACATGGGGGAATGACATGGAAGACATGGAGGAGTGAAATGGAGGAACAACATGGAGTATTGACATGGAAGATTGACATGGATCAGTTTCATGGAGGAGTGACAAGGAGGAGTGTAATGGTGGGGTAACATTGAGGAGCGACATTGAGGACTGACATGGAGGATCGACATAGAGACGTGACAAGGAGGATCGACATGGAGGATTGACACTGAGGAAGGATATGGAGGAGTGACATTCTGGAGTTAAATTCTGGAGTGTCATTCTGGAGTGACATTGAGGAGCAACATTCTGGAGTGACATGGAGGAGCAACATGGAGGAGTGATATGGAGGAGCAAGGAGGAATGACATGGAAGTGAGACATGGAGGAGTGAAATGGTTGAGAGACATGGAAGATCAACATGGAGGATCGTCATGGAGGAGTAACATGGAGTAACAAGAGGAGTGTCATGGAGGAGCAACATGGAGTACCGACATGGAGGAGCGACGTGGATGATTGACATGGAGAAAATATATATGGGAGTGACATTCTGGAGGTAAATTCTGGAGTGACATTCTGGAATAGAATGGAGGAGGGACATGGAGGAGTGACATTCTTGAGTTAAATTTTGGAGTGACATTCTGGAGTGACATGGCGGAGTGACATGGAGGAGTGACATGTAGCATTGACATGGAGGAGTTACATAGAGGAGTGATATGGAGGAGCAAGGAGGAGCGACATGGAGAATAAACATGGGGGAGTGACTAGGAGGAGCGACATTCTGGAGTGACATGGAGGAGCGAAATGGAGGATCGAGATGGAAGAGTGACATGGAGGAGAAACATAGTAGAGTTACATGGAGGAGCTACATGAGGAGCAACATCACGTAGCGATTTGGAGGACAGACATGGAGGAATGACATTCTAGAGGGACATGGAGGAGCGACATTTTGGATTGACATGGAGGAGCGACATTCTGGAGTGACATGGAAGACATGGAGCAGTGACATGGTGCATCAGCATGGAGGATCGAAAAGGAGGATCGACATGGAGGTGCGACATCGAGCAGTGACATGGAAGTGTTACATGGAGGAGAGACATGGAGGATCTACATGGAAGTTTAACATGGAGGATGGACATGGAGGAGTGACATGCTTGACATGGAAGATCGACATGGAGGATCGACATGGACCAGTTACATGGACGAGGTACATAGGGGAGTGACATGGAAGACATGGAGGAGTGAAATGGAGGTGCAACATGGAAGATCGACATGGAGGATCGACATGGAGCAGTTATATGGAGGAGTGACATGGAGGATCGACATGGAGTATCGACATGGAGGATCGACATGGAGGAGGGACATTGAAGACAGGGAGGAGTGACATGGCGGGGCGACATGGAGGTGTGAAATAGAGGATCGACATGGAGGAGTGACATGGAGGAGGTTTATGGAGGAGTGACATAATGGAGTGACTTTCTGGAGGGACATTCTGGAGTGACATGGAGGTATCGACATTGAGGAGTGACAAGGAGGAGTTATATGGAGGATCTACATAGAGGATTGACATGGAGGAGGGACATGGAGGAGTGACATTCTGGAGTTAAATTCTGGAGTGACATTCTGGAGTTACATGGAGGAGCAACATTCTGGGGTGACATGGAGGAGTGACACGGAGAGTGATATGGACGAGCAGGGACGAGCAACATGGAGGATCGACATGGAATAGTCACATGGAGGACCGACACGGATGAGGTACATGGGGGAGTGACATGGAAGACATGGAGGAGTGACATGGTGGAGCAACATGTAGGATCAAAATGGAGGATCGACATGGAGAAGTGACATGGAGAAGTGACAAGGAGGAGTGACATGGAGGAGTCACAAGGAGGAGCGACATGGAGGAAATATATGGAGGAGCGACATCGAGCAGTGACATGGAAGTGTGGAATAGAGGATCAACATGGAGGATCGACATGTAGGAGTGACATGGAGGAGCGACATGGCGAAGTGACGTGGAAGACAGGGAGGAGTGACATGGAGGAGCGAAATAGAGGTTCGATATGGAGGAGTGACATGGAGGAGGGACATTCCGGAGTGACATTCTGGAGGGACTTTCTGGAGTGACATGGAGGAGCAACATGGAGGAGGGACATGGAGGAGTAATATTCTGGAGTTAAATTCTGGAGAGACATTCTGGATTGACATGGAGGAGTGATATGGAGGATCAAGGAGGAGTGACATGGAGGAGTGACATGGAGGAGCCAGGATGAGGGACATGGTGGATCGACATGGAGGAGTGAAATGGAGTAGCAAGTTGGAGGAGTGACATGGAGGATTGACATGGAGAAGCAACATGGAGGAGCAACATCTGGGATCTAAATGGAGGATACACATGGAGAAGTCACATGGAGGAGCGACATGTAGGATCTACATGGAGGAACAACATTGAGGAGTAAAATGGAGGATTGACATGGAGCATCGACATGGAAGAGTGACATTGAGGAGTGACATTAAGGAGTGACATGGAGGAGTGACTTGGAGGAGGTCAAAGGAGGAGGGACATTTTGGAGTGACAAGGAGGAGCGACATGGAGGAGTGACATGGTGGAGCAACATGTAGGATCAAAATGGAGGATCGACATGGAGTAGCGACATGGAGGAGCGGCATGAAGCAGTGATATGGAGGAGTGACATGGAGGAGCGACATGCAGGATCGACATGGAGGAGTGACATGGAGCAGTGACATGCAGGATCGACATGGAGGAGGGAGATTCTGTATTTACATGGAGTAGCGACATCGAGGAGTGACAAGGAGGAGCAAGGATGAGCGACATGGAGGATCGACATGGAGGAGCGACATGTAGGTTCTACATGGAAGAGCAACATCGAGGAGTGAAATGGAGAAGTGACATGGAGGATCGACATGGAGGACTGAGTGACATAGAGGAGTGAAATGGAGGAGTGACATTGAGGAGCAAGGAAGAGTTACATGGAGATGTGACATGGAGGAGCTTCATGGAGGAGTGACATGGAGGAGTGATATGTAGGAGTGACATGGAGGATCGACTTGGAGGAGAGACATCGAGGTGTGACATGGAGGAGTGACATAGAGGAGTGACGTGGAGGATCAAAAGGGAGGAGTGACATGGAGAAGCGACATTGAAGAGTGACATGGAGGAGTGAATTTAAGGATCGTCATGGAGGAGGGACATGGAGAAGTGACATGTAGGAGTAACATGTAGGAGTGACATGTGGGAGTGACATGGAGGAGTGACATTGAGGAGCAACATGGAGAAGTGACATGGAGGAGTGACATTGAGGAGTGACGTGGAGGAGCGAAATAGAGGAGTGACATAGAGGAATGACATGGAGGAGCAACATGGATGAGAGACATGGAAGAGTGACATGGAGGAGTGACATGGAGAAGTGACATAGAGGAGTGACATGGAGGAGTGACATTGAGGAGCAAGGAAGAGTGACATGGAGGGACTTCATGGAGGAGTGAATGGAGGAGTGACTTGTAGGAGTGACATAGAGGATCGACATGGAGGAGTGACATGGAGGAGTGACATGGAGGAGTGACAAGGAGTAGCAACATGGAAGACGGACATGGAGGAGTGAATTTAAGTATCTTCATGGAGGAGTGACATGGAGAAGCAACACAGAGGCTCAACATATAAGAGTGACATAGAGGAGTGACATGGAGGAGTGACATGGAGGAGTATCATTGAAGGGCGACATGGAGGCTTTCCATGGAGGAGTGACATAGAGGAGTGATGTGGAGGGGCAACATGGAGGAGTGACATGGAGGAGCGAAATGGAGGAGTGACATGGAAGAGTGACATGGAGGAGTGACATGTTGGAGTGATATGAAGGAGTGACATGGAGGATTGAAATGGAGGAATGAAAAGGAGGAGCGACATGGATGAGTGACATGGAGGAGCAACAAGGAGGAGTGACATAGAGGAGTGACATGGAGCTTCATGGAGGAGTTACATGGAGGAGTGACATTTAGGAGTGACATGGAGGATCGACATGGAGGAGTTACATGGAGAAGTGACATGGAGGATTGACATGGAGGAGCGACATGGAGGAGCGATATGGAGGAGCGAAATGGAGGAGTGACATGGAGGAGTGACATGAAGGAGGAGTGACAAGGAGGAGTGACATAGAGGAGTGATGTGGAGGAGCGATATGGAGGAGTGACATGGAGGAGCGACAAGGAGGAGTGACATAGAGGAGTGACATGGAGGAGTGACATTGAGGAACAAGGAAGAGTGACATTGAGAAGTGATATGGAGGGGCGACATGGAGGAGTGACATGGAGGAGCGACACGGAAGAGTGACATAGAGGAGTGACATGGAGGAGTGACATTGAGGAGCAAGGAAGAGTGACATGGAGGAGTGACATGGAGGAGCGAAATGGAGGAGTGACATGGAGGAGTGACATGAAGGAGGATTGACATGTAGGAGTGACATAGAGGAGTGATGTGGAGGAGCGACATGGAGGAGTGACATTGAGGAGCAAGGAAGAGTGACAGAGGAGTGACATGGAGGAGCTTCATTGAGTAGTTACATTGGAGGAGGGACATTTAGGAGTGACATGGAGGATCGACATGGAGGAGTGACATGGAGTAGTGACATGGAGGATTGACATGGAGGAGTGACATGGAGGAGCGACATAGAGGAGCGATATGGAGGAGCGAAATGGAGGAGTGACATGGAGGATTGACATGGAGGAGTGACATAGAGGAGTGACATGGAGGAGTGCCATTGAGGAGCAAGGAAGAGTGACATGGAGGAGTGACATGTAGGAGCTTCATGGAGGAGTGACATGGAGGAGTGACATGTAGGAGTGACATGGAGGATAGACATGGAGGATAGACATGGAGGAGTGATATGGAGGAGTGACATAGAGGAGTGACATTGAGGAGCAAGAAAGAGTGACATGGAGGATTGACATGGAGGAGTGACATGGAGGAGCTTCATGGAGGAGTGACATGGAGGAGTGACTTGTAGGAGTGACATTGAGGATCGACATGGAGGAGTGACATGGAGGAGTGACAAGGAGTAGCGACATGGAAGACGGACATGGAGGAGTGAATTTAAGGATCGTCATGGAGGAGTGACATGGAGAAGCAACACGGAGGCTCAACATATAGGAGTGAAATTGAGGAGTGACATTGAAGGGCGACATGGAGGCTCAACATGGAGGAGTGACATAGAGGAGTGACATGGAGGAGTATCATTGAAGGGCGACATGTAGGCTCAACATGGAGGAGTGACATAGAGGAGTGATGTGGAGGAGCGACATGGATGAGTGACATGGAGGAGCAACATGGAGGAGTGACATAGAGGAGTGACATGGAGGAGTGACTTTGAGGAGCAAGGAAGAGTGACATGGTGGAGTGACATGGAGGAGTTTCATTGAGGAGTGTCATGGATGGGTGACATGGAGGAGTGAGAAGTTGGAGTGATATGGAGATGTGACATGGAGGAGTGAAATAGAGGAGTGACATGGAGGAGTAATATTGAGGAGCAAGGAAGAGTGACATGGAGGAGTGACATGGAGGAGCTTCATGGAGGAGTGACATGGAGGAGTGCCATGTAGGAATGACATGAAGTAGTGACATGGAGGATCGACATAGAGGAGTGACATGGAGGAAGCAACATGGAGGAGCGATATGGAGGAGCGAAATGGAGGAGTGACATGGAGGAGTGACATGGAGGATAGACCTGGAGGAGTGATATGGAGGAGTGACATAGAGGAGTGAAATGGAGGAGTGACATTGAGGAGCAAGGAAGAGTGACATGGAGGAGTGACATGGAAGAGCTACATGGAGGAGTGACATGGAGGAGTGACTTGTAGGAGTGACATAGAGGATCGACATGGAGGAGTGACATGGAGGAGTGACAAGGAGTAGCGACATGGAAGACGGACATGGTGGAGTGAATTTAAGGATCGTCATGGAGGAGTGAGATGGAAAAGCAACACGGAGGCTCATCATATAGAAGTGATATTTAAGAGTGACTTAGAAGGGCGACATGATTGACATTGAGGAAAAAGGATTAGCAACATGGAGGATCGACATTGAGGAGTGACATGGAGGAGTGACAAGAAGAAGTGACATGGAGGAGTGACATGGAGGAGTGACATGGAGGAGCGACATGGAGGATAGACAGTGAGGATTGAGAAGGAGGAGCGAGATGGAGGAGTTACATGTAGGATCGACATACAGGAGTGACATGGAGGAGTGACATGGAGGAATGTCATGGAAGACATGGAGTAGTGACATGGAGGAGTTACATTGAGGTATCACAGAAAGGAGGGAAATGGAGGAGCGACATGGAGGAGTGACATTGAGCATTGACATGTCGGCGTGACATGGAGGAGTGACATGGAAGATCGACATGGAGGAGTGACAAGGAAGACATGGATGAGTGACATGGAGGAGCGACATGTAGGATCGACATAGAGGTTCGACATGGCGGATTGACATGGAGGAGTGACATGTAGGATCAATATGGAGGATCGAGATGAAGGAGTGACATGAAGGAGGGACATGGAGGAGTGACATACTAGAGTGACATTCTTGAGTGACATTCTGGAATGACATGGAGGAGCGACATTCTGGAATGACATGTAGGAGCAACATGGAGGAGTTGCATGGAGGAGCATGGAGGATCGACATGGAGCAGTGATATGAAGGAGGGACATGGAGGAGTGACATGTAGGATCGACATGCAGGATTGACATGGAGGAGTGACATGGAGGAGTGTTATGGAAGACACGGAAGAGATACATGGCGGAATTACATGGAGGAGCGACAAGGAGGAGTGACATGGATGATCGAAATTTAGGAGCAACATGGAGGATTGATATGGAGGAGTGACATGGAGGAGCGACATGGAGGAGTGACATGGAGGAGAAATTTAGAGGAGCAACATGGATGATTGACATTGAGGAGCAAGGATTAGCAACATGGAGGATCGACATGGAGGACTGACATGGAGGAGTGACAAGAAGAAGTGACATGGAGGAGTGACATGGAGGAGTGACATGCAGGAGTGACATGGAGGAGTGACATGGAGGAGTGTCATGGAAGATGTGGAGTAGTGACATGGAGGAGTTACACTGAGGAGTCACAGGAAGGAGGGACATGGAGTAGCGACATTCTGGAGTACCATAGAGGAGTGACATTGAGCAGTGACATGTCGGCGTGACATAGAGGAGTGACATGGAAGATTGACATGGAGGAGTGACAAGGAACACATGGATGAGTGACATGGTGGATAGACATGTAGGATCGACATAAAGGATCGACATGAAGGAGGGACAAGGAGGAGTGACATACTGGAGTGACATTCTTGAGTGACATTCTGGAATGACATGGAGGAGCGACATTCTGGAGTGATATGGAGGAGCAACATGCCATGGAGGAGCATGGAGGATCGACATGAAGCAGTTATATGAAGGAGTGACATGGAGTGACATGGAGGAGTGACATGGAGGAGTGTCATAGAAGACATGGAGGAGTGACATGGAGGAATTACATGGAGGAGTCAAAGGAATGAGGGACATGGAGGAGCGAAATTCTGGAGTGACATCGAGGAGTTACATGGAGGAGCAAGGATGAGTGACATGGTGGATCGACATGGAGGAGTGACATGGAGGATATATATGGAGGAGTGACATGGAGAAGTGACATGAAGCAGTGACATGGAGGAGCGATATGGAGGAGTGACATTTAGGATCTACATGGAGGAGCAACATGGAGGTGAGAAATGGAGGAGTGACATGGACAAGTGACATGGAGGAGGGACATGGAGGAGGGACATTCTGGATTGACATGGAGTAGCGACATCGAGGAGTGACATGGAGGAGTAAGGATGAGCGACATGGAGGATTGACATGGAGAAGCGACATGTAGGTTCTACATGGAAGAGCAACATGGAGGAGTGAAATGGAGGAGTGACATGGAGGATCGGCATGGAGGACTGACATGGAGGAGTGACATGGAGAAGCGACATGGTGGAGTGACATTCTGGAGTGAAATTCTGGTTTGACATGAAGGAGCGATATGGAAGAGTAACATGGAGGAGTAAGGATGAGCGACATGGACGATCGACATGGAGGTGTGACATGGAGGAGTGACATTGAGGACTGACATGGAGAAGTTACATGGAGGAGCGACATGGAGCAGTGATATGAAGGAGTGACATGGAGGAGTGACATGGAGGAGCGACATGGAGGATAGACATTGAGGATTAACATGGAGGAGCGACATGTAGGAGTGACATGGAGGATCAACATGGATGAGTGACATGGAGGAGCGACATGTAGGATCGACATAGAAGATCGACATGTAGGATTGACATGGAGGAGTGACATGTAGGATCAATATGGAGGATCGATATGGAGGAGTGACATGGAGGAGGGACAGGGAAGAGTGACATACTGGAGTGACATTCTTGAGTGACATTCTGGAATGACATGGAGGAGCGACATTCTGGAGTGACATGGAGGAGCAACATGGAGGAGTGCCATGGAGGAGCATGGAGGATTGACATGGAGCAGTGAAATGAAGGAGGGACATGGAGGAGTGACATGGAGGAGCGACATGGAGGAGTGACATGTAGGATCGACATGCAGGAGTGACATGGAGGAATTACATGGAGGAGTGTCATGGAAGACACGGAGGAGTGACATGGAGGAATTACATGGAGGAGCGACAAGGAGGAGTGACATGGATGATCGACATGGAGGAGCGACATGGAGGATTGATATGGAGGAGTGACATGGAGGACCGACATGAAGGAGTGACATGGAGGAGAAACTTGGAGGAGCGACATGGATGATTGACATTGAGGGGCAAGGATTAGCAACATGGGGGATCGACATGGAGGAGTTACATGGAGGAGTGACAAGAAGAAGTGACATGGAGGAGTGACATGGAGGAGTGACATGGAGGAGCGACATGGAGGATAGACATGGAGGATTGACAAGGAGGAGCGACATGGTGGAGTTACATGGAGGAGTGCCATGGAAGACATGGAGGAGTTACATTGAGGAGTCTTGAAGGAGGGACATGGAGGAGCGACATTGAGGAGTGACATGGAGGAGTGACATTGTGGAGCGACATGAAGGAGTAAAAATGAGGAGCGACATGGAGGAGTGACATGGAGGATCGAAATTGAGCAGTGACATGGAGGAGTGACAAAGAGAAGTAACATGAAGGATCTACATGGAGGAGCTACATGGAGGAGGTACATAGGGGAGTGCCATGGAAGACATGGAGCAGTGAAATGGAGGAGCAACATCGAGGATCGACATGGAGGATCGACATGGAGCAGTGACATGGAGGAGTAACATGGAGGAGCGACATGGAGGATCGACATGGAGGAGTGACATGGAGGAGTGACATGGAGGATCGACATGGAGGAGTCAACATGGAGTATTGACAAGGAGGACTGACATGTAGGAGTTACATTCTACAGTTAAATTCTGGAGTAAAATTCTGGAGTGACATGTAGGATCTACATGTAGGAGTGACATGGAGGATCGACATGGAGGAGCTACATGGAGGATCGACATGGAGGAGCTACATAGAGGATCAACATGGAGGAGCAACAAGGTGGATCGACATGGAGGAGTTACATGGAGGAGTGACATGGTAGAGATGGAGGAGTGACATAGAGGAGAGACATCGAAGATACACATGGAGGATCAACATGGAGGATTGACATCGAGCAGTAACATGGAAGTGTGACATGGAGGAGTGACATTGAGGATCAACATGGAGGAGTGACATGGAGGAGCGACATGGCAGAATGACAATGAGGAGTGATATGTATTATTGACATGGAGGAGTTATATAGAGGAGTGACATGGAAGGAAAGGAGGAGTGACATAGAGGAGTGACATGGAGGATCAACATGGTGGAGCGACATGGAGGAGTGACATGGAGGAGCGACAAGGAGGAGTGACATGGATGATCAACATGGAGGAGCGACATGGATGATTGATATTGAGGAGCAAGGATTAGCAACATGGAGGATCGACATGGAGCAGTGACATGGAGGAGTGACAAGAAGAAGTGACATGGAGGTGTGACATGAAGGAGTGACATGGAGGAGTGACATGTAGGATCGACATGCAGGAGTGACATGGATGAGTGACATGGAGGATTGTCATGGAAGACATGGAGGAGTGACATGGAGGAGCAAGGATGAGCGACATGGTGGATCGACATGAAGGAGAGACATGGAGTAGCAACTTGGAGGAGTGACATGAAGGAGGAACGTGTAGGTGTGACATTCTGGATTGACATGGAGGAGTAACATGGAGTAGCAACTTGGAGGAGTAACATGGAGGATCGACATGGAGAAGCGACATGGAGGAGCGACATCTAGGATCTATATGGAGGAGCAACATGGAGGAGTGACATGGAGGTGTGACATGGAGGATCGACATAGAGGAGTGACATTGAGGAGTGACATTAAGGAGTGACATGGAGGAGTGACTTCGAGGAGGGACATGGAGGAGGAACATTTTGGACTGAAAGAAGGAGCGACATGGAGGAGTGACATGGAGGAGCAACATGGTGGACTGCCATGGAGGAGCGACAAGGAGGAGTGACATGGATGCTCAACATGGAGGAGCGACATGGAGGATTGATATGGAGTAGTGACATGGAGTAGGGACATGGAGGAGTGAAATGGAGGTGAAACTTAGAGGAGCGACATGGATGATTGACATGGAGGAGCAAGGATTAGCGATATGGAGGATCGACATGGAGGAGTGACATGGAGGAGTGACATTGAGGAGTGACAAGAAGAAGTGACAATGAGCAGTGACATGGAGGAGTGACATGGAGGAGTGACATGGAGGATAGACATGGATGATTGACATGGAGGAGCGACATTGAGGAGTGACATGTAGGATCGACAAGCAGGAATGACATGGATGAGTGACATGGAGGATTGTCATGGAAGACATGGAGGAGTGACATAGAGGAGTTACATGGAGGAGTCACAAGAAGGAGGGACATGAAGGAGAGACATCCTGGGTTGACATTCTGGAGTGACATTCTGGAGTGAGTTGGAGGAGTGACATGGAGGAGCAAGGATGAGCAAGGATGAGCGACGTGGTGGATCGATATGGAGGAGAGAGTTGGAGTAGCAACTTGGAGGAGTTACCTGAAGGAGGGACATGGAGGAGCTACATTTTGGGTTGACATTCTGGAGTAACATTCTGGCGTGTCATGTAGGAGTGACATTCTGGAGTGACATGGAGGAGTAACATGGAGGAGCAACTTGGAGGAGTGACATGTAGGATCGACATGGAGAAGCGACATGGAGGAGCGACATCTAGGCTCTACATGGAGGAGCAACATGGAGGAGTGACATGGAGGCGTGACATGGAGGATCGACATGGAGGAGTGACATTGAGGAGTGACATTAAGGAGTGACATGGAGGAGTGACTGGGAGGAGGGACATGGAGGACTGACAGGGAGCAGTGACATGCAGGATCGACATGTAGGAGTGACATGGAGGAGCAAGGAGGATCGACATGGAGGGGTGACATGGAGGAGTGACGAGAAGAAGTGACATGGACGATTGATATGGAGGAGTGACATGGAGGAGTGGCATGGAGGAGCGACATGGAGGAGCGACATGCAGGATCGACATGGAGGAGTGACATGGAGCAGTGACATGCAGGATTGACATGGAGGAGTGACATGTAGGATCGACATGCAGGAGTGACATGGAAGAGTGTCATGGAGGACATGGAGGAATTACATGGAGGAGTGACAAGAAGAATTGACATGGAGGAGCGACATGGAGGAGTGACATTTAAGATCTACAATGAGGAGCAACATGGAGGAGAGAAATGGAGGAGTGACATGGAGGAGAGACATGGCGTAATGAGAGGGATGAGTGACATGGGGGATCGACATGGACGAGTGACCTGGAGGAGCGAAATGGAGAAGAAACATGGAGGAGTGACATGAAGCTGTGACATGGAGGAGCAACATGGCGGCGTGAGAGGGATGAATGACATTAGGGAGTGACATGAAGGAGTGACTTGGACGAGGGACATGGAGGAGGAACATGTTGGAGTAACGAGGAGGAGCGACATGGAGGAGTGACATGGAGGAGTGACATGGAGGAGAGCGACATGGCGGAGTGAGAGGGTGGAGTGACATTCTTGAGTGACATTCTTGAATGACATAGCTCCTCCATGTCATTCTGGAGTGACATGGAGGAGCAACATGGAGGATCGACATGGAGGAGTGACATGGAAGAGTGACATTGAGTACTGACATGGAGAAGTGACATGGAGGATCGACATGGAGCAGTGATATGAAGGAGTTACATGGAGGAGTGACATGTAGGATCGACATTTAGGAGTGACATGGAGTAGTGACATGGAGGAGTGACATTGGTGGGGGGACATGGAGGAGCGACATTCTGGTTTGACATTCTGGAGTGACATTCTGGAGTGACATGGAGGAGCGACAGGGAGGAGTGACATTGAGCAGTGACATGTCGACGTTACATGGAGGAGTGACATGGAAGATCAACATGGAAGAGTGACAAGGAAGACATGGATGAGTGATATGGAGGAGCGACACGTGGGATCAACATAGAGGATCAAGATGGAGGAGTGACACGGAGGAGGAACAAGGGGGAGTGACATACTGGAGTGATATTCTTGAGTGACATTCTGGAATGACATGGAGGAGCAACATTCTGGAGTGACATGGAGGAGCAACATGGAGGAGTGCCATGGAGGAGCATGGATGATTGACATGAAGCCGTGATATGAAGGAGTGACATGGAGGAGCGAAATTCTGGAGTGACATGGAGGAGTAACATGGAGGAGCAAGGATGAGCGACATGGTGGATCGACATGGAGGAGTGACATGGAGTAATGATATGAAGGAGTGACATGGAGGAGCGACATGAAGTGACATGTAGGATCGACATGCAGGAGTGACATGGAGGAGTGAAATTGAGGAGTGTCATGGAAGAGATGAAGGAGTGACATGGAGGAATTACATGGAGGAGTCACAGGAAGAGGGCACATGGAGGAGTGTCATTCTGGGTTGGAGGAGCGAAATTCCTGAGTGACATGGAGGCGCAAGGATGAGTGACATGGAGGTTTGATATGGAGGAGTGACATGGAAAAGTGACATTGAGGAGTGACAAGAAGAAGTGACATGGAGGAGTAACATGGAGGAGAGAAATGGAGGAGTGACATGGAGGAGAGACATGGCGTAATGAGAGGGATGAGTGACATAGGGGATCGACATGGACGAGTGACCTGGAGAAGAAACATGGAGGAGTGACATGAAGCTGTGACATGAAGGAGTGACATGGCAGAATGAGAGTGATGAGTGATATTAAGGAGTTACATGGAGGAGTGACTTGGAGGATGGACATGGAGGAGGGACATGGAGGAAAAAGGATGAGCGACATGGAGGATCGACATGGAGGACCGACATGTAGGTTCTACATGGAAGAGAAACATGGAGGAGTGAAATGGAGGAGCAACATGTAGGATCGACATAGAGGATCGACATGGAGGATCGACATTGAGGAGTGACATTGAGGAGGGAGATTTTGGAGTGACAAGGAGGAGCGACATGGAGGAGTGAAATGGAGGAGCAAGGATTAGCGACATGGGAGATCGACATGGAGTAGAGACATGGATGAGCGGCATGTAGGTTCTACATGGAAAAGAAACATGGAGGAGTGAAATGGAGGAGCGACATGTAGGATCGACATAGAGGATCGACATGGAGGATCGACATGGAGGAGTGACATGAAGGATCAATATGGAGGATCGAGATGGAGGAGTCACAGGAACGAGGGACATGGAGGAGCGACATTCTGGGTTGACATTCTGGAGTGACATTCTGGAATGACATGGAAGAGCGACATTCTGGAGTGACATAGAGGAGCGACATGGAGGAGTGCCATGGAGGAGCATGGAGGATCAACATGAAGCAGTGATATGAAGGAGTGACATGGAGGAGTGATATTGAGCAGTGACATGTCTACGTGACATCTCCATGTCACGTAGACATGTCACTCCTCCGAGTGACATGGAAGATCGACATGGAGGAGTGACAAGGAAGACATGGATGAGTGATATGGAGGAGCGACACATAGGATCGACATAGAGGATCGAGATGGAAGAGTGACATAGAGGAGCGACATGGAGGAGTGCCATGGAGGAGCATGGAGGATCGACATGAAGCAGTGACATTCTGGAATGACATGGAGGAGCGACATTCTGGAGTGACATGGAGGAGCAACATGGAGGAGTGCCATGGAGGAGCATGGAGGATCGACATGAAGCAATGATATGAAGGAGTGACATGGAGGAGTGACATGGAGGAGTGACATGGAGGAGTGACAGGGAGGATTGACATGGAGGAGCGACATGCAGGAGCGACATGGAGGAGTGACATGGAGGAGGGATATGTAGGAACAAGTATGAGAGACATGGAGGATCGACATGGAGGAGCGACATGTACGTTCTACATGGAAGAGAAACATGGAGGAGTGAAATGGAGGAGCGACATGTATGATCAACATAGAGGATCGACATGGAGGATCGACATGGAGTGACATGAAGGATCAATATGGAGGATCGAGATGGAGGAGTCACAGGAAGGAGGGACATGGAGAGGCGACATTCTGGGTTGACATTCTGGAGTGACATTCTGGAGTGACATGGAAGAGCGAAATTGAGCAGTGACATGTCGACGTGACATGGAGGAGTGACATGGAAGATCGACATGGAGGAGTGACAAGGAAGACATGGATGAGTGATATGGAAGCGTGACACATAGGATCGACATAGAGGATCGAGATGGAAGAGTGACACGGAGGAGGGACAAGGGGGAGTGACATACTGGAGTGACATTCTTGAGTGACATTCTGGAATGACATGAAGTAGCGACATTCTGCAGTGACATGGAGGAGCAACATGGAGGAGTGCCATGGAGGAGCATGGAGGATCGACATGAAGCAGTGATATGGAGTGACATGGAGGAGTGACATGGAGGGGTGACATGGATGAGTGTCATGGAAGACATGGAGGAGTGACATGGAGGAGTTACATGGAGGAGTCAAAGGAAGGAGGGACATAGAGGAGCGAAATTCTGGAATGACATGGAGGAGCAAGGATGAGCGACATGGTGGATCGACATGGAGGAGTGACATGGAGAATCGACTTGGAGGATTGACATGGAGGAGTGACATTAAGTACTGACATGGAGAAGTTACATTGAGGAGCAACATGGAGCAGTGATATGAAGGAGTGACATGGAGGAGTGACATTCTGGAGTGAAATTCTGGTGTGACATGAAGGAGCGATATGGAAGAGTAACATGGAGGAGTAAGGATGAGTGACATGGACGATCGACATGGAGGAGTGACATGGAGGAGTGACATTAAGGACTGACATGGAGAAGTTACATGGAGGAGCAACATGGAGCAGTGATATGAAGGAGTGACATGGAGGAGTGACATGGAGGAGCGACATGGAGGATAGACATGGAGGATAGACATGGAGGATTGACATGGAGGAGCGACATGGAGGAGTGACGAAGGATCAACATGCAGGAGTGACATGGAGGAGTGACATGGAGGAGTGACATGGAGGAGTTTCATGGAAGACATGGAGTAGTGACATGGAGGAGTTACATTGAGGAGTCACAGGAAGGAGGGAAATGGAGGAGCGACATTCTGGGTTGACATTCTGGAGTGACATTCTGGAGTGACATGGAGGAGCGAGTTTCTGGAGTGACATAGAGGAGCGACATGGAGGAGTGACATTGAGCAGTGACATGTCGGCGTGACATGGAGGAGTGACATGGAAGATCTACATGTAGGAGTGACAAGGAAGACATGGATGAGTGACATGGAGGAGCGACATGTAGGATCGACATAGAGGATCGACATGGAGGATTGACATGGAGGAGTGACATGTAGGATCAATGTAGAGGATCGAGATGGAGGAGTGAAATGGAGGAGGGACATGGAGGAGTGACATACTGGAGTGACATTTTTGAGTGACATTCTAGAATGACATGGAGGATCGACATTCTGGAGTGACATGGAGGAGCAACATGTAGGAGTGCCATGGACGAGCATGGAGGATCGACATGGAGCAGTGATATGAAGAAGGGACATGAAGGAGTGACATGGAGGAGTGACATGGAGGAATGACATGTAGGATCGACATGCAGGAGTGACATGGAGGAGTGACATGGAGGAGTGTCATGGAAGACACGGAGGAGTGACAAGGAGGAGTGACATGGATGATCGACATGGAGGAGCGACATGGAGGATTGATATGGAGGAGTGACATGGAGGAGCGACATGGAGGAAAAAGGATTAGCAACATGGAGGATCGACATGGAGGAGTGACATGGAGGAGTGACAAGAAGAAGTGACATGGAGGAGTGACATGGAGGAGTGACAAGGAGGAGCAACATGGAGGATAGACATAGAGGATTGTCAAGGAGGAACGAGATGGAGGAGTTACATGTAGGATCGACATGCAGGAGTGACATGGAGGAGTGACATGGAGGAATGTCATGGAAGACATAGAGTAGTGACATGGAGGAGTTACATTGAGGAGTCAAAGGAAGGAGGGAAATGGAGGAGTGACATTGAGGAGCCACATGGAGGATAGACACGGAGGATTGACATGGAGGAGCGACATGGAGGAGTGACATGTAGGATCGACATGGAGGAGTGACATGTAGGAGCGACATGGAGGAGCAACATGGAGGTGTGACATAAAGGAGCGACAAGGAGGAGTGACATGGATGATCGACATGGAGGAGCGACATGGAGGATTTATATGGAGGAGTTACATGGAGGAGCGACATGGAGGAGTGACATGGAGGAGCGACAAGGAGGAGTGAAATGCATGATCGACATGGAGGAGCGACATGGATGATCGACATGGAGGAGCGACATGGAGGATTGATATGGAGGAGTGACATGAAGGAGTGACATGGAGGAGTGACATGGAGGAGCGACTTGGATGATTGACATGGAGGTGCAAGGATAAGCGACATGTGGGATCGACATGGAGGAGTGACAAGGAGGAGTGACATTGAGGAGTTACAAGAAGAAGTGACATGGAGGAGTGACATGGAGAATTGACATGGAGGAGCGAAATGAAGGAGTGACATGTAGGATCGACATGCAGGAGTGACATGGAGGAGTGACATGGAGGAGTGTCATGGAAGACATGGAGTAGTGACATGGAAGAGTTACATTGAGGAGTCACAGGAAGGAGGGACATAGAGGAGCGACATTCTGGAGTGACATGGAGGAGTGACATTGAGGAGAAAGGATTAGGGACATGGAGGATCGACATGGAGGAGTGACATGGAGTATTAACTTGGAGGAGTGACATGGAGGATCGACATGGAGCAGTGACATGGAGGAGTGACAAGGAGGTGCGACAAGGAGGAGTAACATGGAGGAGCGACATGGAGGATCGATATGGAAGAGCGACATTGAGCAGTGACATGGAAGTGTGACATGGAGGAGCGAAATAGAGGATCGATATGGAGGAGTGACATGGAGGAGGAACATGGAGGAGTGACATTCTGGAGTGACATTATGGAGGGACATTCTGGAGTGACATGGAGATGCAACATTGAGGAGGGACATGGAGGAGTAACATTCTGGAGTTAAATTCTGGATTGAAATTCTGGAGTGACATGGAGGAGCGACATGGTGGAGTGATATGGAGGAGCAAGGAGGAGTGACATGGAGGATCGACATGTGTCGACATGGAAGACCGACATTGAGTAGTGACTTGGAGGAGTGACAAAGAGGAGCGACATGGAGGAGTTACATGGAGGAGTGACATTTTGGAGGGACATTCTGGAGAGACATTCTGGAGTGACATGGAGGAGCGACATTCTGGAGTCACATTCTGGAGTGACATTGATGAGACATATGGAGGATTGACATAGAGGAGTAACATGAAGGATCTACATGGAGGAGCTACATGGGGTAAGTACATTGGGGAGTGACATGGAAGACATGGAGGAGTGACATGGTGGACCAACATGGAGGATCGCAATGGAGGATCGACGTGGAGGACTAACAAGGAGGAGCGACATGGAGGATCGACATGTAGGAGCGACATGAAGGAGTAACAAGGAGGAGCTACATGGAGGAGGTACATAGGGGAGTTACATGGAAGACATGGAGGAGTGAAATGGATGTGCAACATGGAGGATCAACATGGAGGATCATCATGGAGCAGTTACATAGAGGGTTGACATGGAGGAGCGACATGGAGGGTTGACGTAGAGGAGTGACATGGTGGACCAACATGGAGGATCGCAATGGAGGATCGACGTGGAGGACTAACAAGGAGGAGGAGTGACATGGAGGGGAGATATGGAGTTGTGAAATAGAGGATTGACATGGAGGAGTGACATGGAGGAGGTTTATGGAGGAGTGACATTCTGGAGTGACTTTCTGGAGGGACATTCTGGAGTGACGTGGAGGTATCGACATGGAGGAGTGACAAGGAGGAGTGATATGGAGGATCTACTTAGAGGATTGACATGGAGGAGGGATATGGAGGAGTGATATTCTGGAGTCAAATTCTGGAGTGACATTCTGGAGTGACATGGAGGAGCAACATTCTGGGGTGACATGGAGGAGTGACATGGAGGAGTGACATGGAGGAGTGATATGGACGAGCAGGGACGAGCAACATGGAGGATCGACATGGAATAGTCACATGGAGGACCGACACGGATGAGGTACATGGGGGAGTGACATGGAAGACATGGAGGAGTGACATGGTGGAGCAACATGGAGGATCAAAATGGAGGATCGACATCGAGCAGTGACATGGAAGTGTGACATGGAGGAGTTACATTGACGATCGACATGGAGGAGTGACATGGAGGAGTGACATGGTGAAGTGACATGAGGAGTGACATGTAGGATTGACATGGAGTAGTTACATGGAGGTTTGACGTGGAAGACAGGGAGGAGTGACATGGAGGAGCGAAATAGAGAATCGATATGGAGGAGTGACATGGAGGAGGGACATGGAGGAGTGACATTCTGGAGTTACATTCTGGAGGAACATGTGTGGAGTGATATAGAGGAGCAAGGAGGAGTGACATGGAGGATCGACATGGAGGAGTTACATGGAGGAGTGAAATTTTGGAGGGACATTCTGGAGGGACATTCTGGAGTGACATGGAGAAGTGACATGGAGGAGCGACATAGAAGAGTGACATGGAGGAGCTACATGGAAGATCGACATGGAGGAGTAACATGAAGGATCTACATGGAGGAATGACATGGAGGATCGACATGGAGGTCTGACAACGAGGATGTACATTCTGGAGGGACATGGTGGAGCGACATTCTGGAGTGACACGGAGGAGCAACAATTTGGAGTGACATGGAGGAGCGACATGGAACATCGACATGGAGGAGTAATATGTTGGATCTAAATGGAGGAGTGACCTGGAGGATCGATATGGAGGAGCTATATGGAGGATGGAGAAGGAGGAGCGACATTGAGGAGCAACATTGAGGACTGACATTGAGGAGCAACATGGAAGTACGACATGGAGGGGCTACTTGTAGGAGCAACATTGCGGAGCGACAAGAAGGACTGACAATAAGGGGGTACATTCTGGAGGGACTTGGTTGAGCGACATTCTGGAGTGACATTGAGGAGCGAAAGTCTGGAGTGACATGGAGAAGCGACATGGAAGATTGACATGGAGGAGTAACATGTAGGATCTACATGGAGGAATGACATGGATGATCAACATGGAGGAGCGACATTGAGGATCGACATGGAGGAGCGACATTGAGGAGCGACATGGAGGACTGACATGAAGGATCAACAAGGAGGAGTGACATGGAGGAGAAACATGTAGGAGAGACATGGAGGATCGACATTGAGGATCGACATGGAGGAGTGACATGGTAGAGATGGAGGAGTGACATGGAGGAGAGACATGGAAGATCGACATTGAGGATCGACATGGAGGAGTGAGATGGGGGAGTGACATGGAAGATAGAGGAGTGACATGGAGGAGCAACATGGAGTATCGACATGGAGGATCAACATGAAGGAGTGACTTGGAGGAGCAACATTCTGGAGTGACAAGGAGGAGTGAAATGGAGGAGCGACATGGAGGAGCGACATGGAGGATCGACATGGAGGAGTGACATGGAGGAGTGACATGGAGGTTCAACATGGAGGAGTCGACATGAAGTATTGACAAGGAGGACTGACATGGAGGAGTGACATTGTACAGTTAAATTCTGGAGTAAAATTCTGGATTGACATATAGGATCTACATATAGGAGTGACATTGAGGATCGACATGGAGGAGCTACATAGAGGATCGACATGGAGGAGCAACAAGGTGGATCGATATGGAAGAGTGACGTGTAGGATCTACATGTAGGAGTGACATGGAGGATCGACATGGAGGAGCTACATAGAGGATCGACATGGAGGAGCAACATGGTGGATCGACAAGGAGGAGTGACATGGAGGAGTGACATGGTAGAGATGGCGGAGTGACATGGAGGAGAGACATAGAAGATCGACATGGAGAATCGACATGGAGGAGTAACATTCTGGAGTTAAATCTGGATTGACATTCTGGAGTGACATGGAGTAGTGACATTCTGGAGTTACATGGTGGAGTGATATGGATGAGCAAGGAGGAGCGACATGGAGGATTGACATGTGTCGACATGGAAGACATGGAGGAGTGACATGGAGGATCAATATTGAGCAGTGACGTGGAGGAGTGACAAAGAGGAGCGACATGGAGGAGTGACACGGAGGATTTACATTTTGGAGGGACATTCTAGAGGGACATTCTGGAGTGACATGGAGGAGCGACATTCTGGAGTGACATTGGTGAGAGATATGGAGGATTGACATAGAGGAGTAACATGAAGGGTCTACATGGAGGAGCTACATAGTGGAGGTACATGGGGGAGTGACAAGGAGAAGTGACAAGGAGGAGCGACATGAAGGAGTAACAAGGAGGAGCGACATGGAGGATCGACATGGAGGAGCGACATCGAGCAGTGACATGGAAGTGTAACATGGAGGAGTGACATTGAGGATCAACATGGAGGAGTGACATGGAGGAGCGACATGGTGGAGCGACATGGAGAATCGACAAGGAGGAGTGACATGGAGAATCAACATGGAGGAGTGACATGGAGGAGCGACATGGAGGAGCGACAAGGATGATCGACATGGAGGAGTGACATGGAGGAGTGATATGGAAGACAGGGAAGAGTGACATGGAGGAGGAATATGGAGGAGTGACATTCTGGAGTGACTTTCTTTGAGGGACATTCTGGAGTGACATGGAGGTATTGACATTGAGTAGTGACATGGAGGAGTGACAAGGAGGAGCGACACGGAGGAGTGACATGGAGGAGCGACATGGAGGTTTGACATTGAGGAGTAACATGAAGTATCTACATGGAGGAGGTACATGGGGGAGTGACATGGAAGACATGGATGAGTGACATGGTGGAGTGACATGGAAGACATGGAGTAGTGACATGGTGGAGCAACATGGAGGATCGAAATGGAGGATCGACATGGAGCAGTGACATGGAGGAGTGACATGAAAGTTCTACATGGAGGAGCGACATGGTGGAGTGACATGGAGGAGTGACATGTAGGATTGACATGGAGGAGTTACATGGAGGAGTGACGTGGAGGAGCGACATTCTGGAGTGACAAGGAGGAGTGAAATGGAGGAGCGACAAGGAGGAGTGACATGGAGGAGTGAAATGGAGGAGCGACATGGAAGAGCGACATGGAGGAGTGACATGGAGGAGCAACATACAGGTTTGACATAGAGGTGTAACATGAAGGATCTGCATGGAGGAGCTACATGGAGGAGTGACATGGTGGAGTGACATGGAAGACATGGAGTAGTGACATGGTGTAGCAACATGGAGGATCGAAATGGAGGATTGACATGGAGCAGTGACATGGAGGAGTGACATGAAGTGTGACATGGAGGAGTGACATGGAGGAGCGACATTGAGGAGTGACAAGAAGAAGTGACATGGAGGAGTGACATGGAGGAGTGACATTGAGGAGTGACATGGAGGATTGACATGGAGGAGTGACATGGAGGAGTGACATGGGGGAGTGTCATGGAAGACATGGAGTAGTGACATGGAGGAGTTACATTGAAGAGTCACAGGAAGGAGGTACATAGAGGAGCGACATTCTGGAGTGACATGGAGGAGTAACATGGAGGAGCAAGGATGAGGGACATGGTGGATCGACATGGAGGAGTGACATGGAGTATTAACTTGGAGGAGTGACATGGAGAATCGACATGGAGGAGTGACATGGAGGAGTGACATTGAGGAGTGACAAGAAGAAGTGACATGGAGTAGTGACATGGAGGATTGACATGGACGAGCGACATGGAGGAGTGACATGTAGGATTGACATGGAGGAGTTACATGGAGGAGTGACGTGGAGGAGCGACATTCTGGAGTGACATGGAGGAGTGACATGGAGGAGCAACTTGGAGGAGTGATATGGAGGATCGACATGGAGAAGCGACATGGAGGAGCGACATCTAGGATCTACATGGAGGAGCAACATGGAGGAGTGACATGGAGCATCGACATGGAGTAGTGACATTGAGGAGTGATATGCAGGATCGACATGGAGGATTGACATGGAGGAGCGACATGGAGGAGTGACATGTAGGATCGACATACAGGAGTGACATGGAGGAGTGTCATGGAAGACATGGAGTAGTGACATGGAGGAGTGACATGGAAGATTGACATGGAGGAGTGACAAGGAAGACATGGATGAGTGACAAGGAGGAGCGACATGTATGATCGACATAGAGGATTGACATGGAGGATCGACATGGAGGAGTGACATGAAGGATCAACATGGAGGATCTAGATGGAGGAGTGACATGGAGGGACAAGGAGGAGTGACATACTGGGGTGACATTCTTGAGTGACATTCTGGAATGACATGGAGGAGTGACATTCTGGAGTGACATGGAGGAGCAATATGGAGGAGTGCCATGGAGGAGCATGGAGGATCGACATGGAGCAGTGATATGAAGGAGTGACATGGAGCAGTGACATGGAGGAGCGACATGGAGGAGTGACATGTAGGATCGACATGCAGGAGTGACATGGAGGAGTGTCATGGAAGACATGGAGTAGTTACATGGTGGAGTTACATTGAGGAGTCACAGGAAGGAGGGACATGGAGGAGCGACATTCTGGGTTGACATTCTGAAGTGACATGGAGGAGCGAAATTTTGGAGTGACATAGAGGAGCGACATGGAGGAGTGACATTGAGCAGTGACATGTCGGAGTGACATGGAGGAGTGACATGGAAGATTGATATGGAGGAGTGACAAGGAAGACATGGATGAGTGACATGGACGAGCGACATGTATGATCGACATAGCGGAGTGACATGGAGGATCGACATGGAGGACTGACATGGAGGAGCGACATGGAGGAGTGACATCGAGGAGAAACTTGGAGGAGCGACATGGATGATTGACATGGAGGAATAAGGATTAGCGACAAGTAGGATCGACATGGAGGAGTGACATTAAGGAGTGACAAGAAGAATTGAGATGGAGGAGTGACATGGAGGAGTTACATGGTGGAGCGACATGGAGGATAGACATGGAGGAGCGACATGAAGGAGTGACATGTAGGATCGACATGCAGGAGTGACATGGAGGAGTGACATGGAGGAGTGTCATGGAAGATATGGATTAGTGACATGGAGGACTTACATTGAGGAGTCACAGGAAAGAGTGACATGGATTAGCGACATTCTGGAGTGACATGGAGGAGTGACATGGAGGAGCAAGGATGAGCGACATGTTGGATCGACATGGAGTGACATTGAGTAGCAACTTGGAATAGTGACATGGAGGATCGACATGGAAAAAGAAACATGGAGGAGCGACATCTAGGATCTACATGGAGGAGCAACATGGGGGAGTGACATGGAGGAGTGACATTGTTGATCGATATGGATGACTGAAATGGAAAAGCTACATGGAGAAGCGACATAGAGGAGCGACATGGAGAATCGACATGGTGGAGTGAAATTGAGGAGTGACATTAAGGAGTGACATGGAGAAGTGACATGGAGGAGGGACATGGAGGAGGGACATTCTAGATTGACATGGAGTAGCGACATCGAGGAGTGACATGGAGGAGCAAGGATGAGCAACATGGAGGATCGATATAGAGGAGAGACATGGAGAATCGACATGGAGGAGTGACATTGAGGAGTGACATTAAGGAGTGACATTGAGGAGTGTCATGGAAGACATGGAGTATTGAAATGGAGGAGTTACATTGAGGAGTCACAGGAAGGAGTGACATGGAGGAGTGACATTGAGGAAAGACATGGATAAGTGACATGGAGGATCGACATGGAGCAGTGATATGAAGGAATGACATGGAGGAGTGAAATGGAGGAGCGACATGGAGGATAGACATGGAGTAGAGACATCTAGGATCTACATGGATGAGCAACATGGAGGAGTGACATGGAGGATTGACATGGAGGAGAGACATGGAGGAGTGACATGTAGGATCGACATGCAGGAGTGGCATGGATGAGTGACATGGAGGATTGTCATGGAAGACATGGAGGAGTGACATGGAGGAGTTACATGGAGTAGTTATATGGAGGAGTCACAGGAAGGAGGGACAAAGAGGAGCGACATTCTGGGTTGACATTCTGGAGTGACATGGAGGAGTGACATGGAGGAGCGACATGGAGGAGCGAAATGGAGGAGTGATATGGAGGAGCGCCAAGGAGGAGTGAAATGGATGATAGACATGGAGAAGTGACATGGATGATCGACACGGAGGAGTGACATGGATGATCGACATGGAGGAGCGACATGGAGTATTGATAAGGAGGAGTGACATGGAGGAGCGACATGGAGGAGTGACATGGAGGAGCGACAAGGAGGAGAGACATGGATGATCGACATGGAGCAGTGACATTTAAGAGTGACATTCTGGAGTGACATTCTGGTGTGACATGGAGGAGCGATATGGAAGAGTAAAATGGAGGGGTAAGGATGAGCGACAATGACGATCGACATGGAGGAGTGACATGGAGAAGTGGCATTGAGGAAAGACATGGATAAGTGACATGGAGGATAGACATGGAGCAGTGATATGAAGGAGTGACATGGAGGAGTGACATGGAGGAGCGACATGGAGGAGTGACATGTAGGATCGACATGCAGGAGTGACATGGAGCAATGACTTTCAGGATCAACATGGAGGAGTGACATGGAGGATCAACATGGAGGAGCGAAATTGAGGAGTAACATGTAGGATCAACATGGAGGAGCGACATGGAGGAGTGACATGGATGATCGATATGGAGGAGTGACAGGGAGGATTGATATGGAGGAGCGACATGGAGGAGCGACATGGAGGAGTGACATGGAGTAGCGACATGGAGGAGTGACATTGAGGAGTGACAAGAAGAAGTGACATGGAGGAGTGAAATAGAGGATTGACCTGGAGGAGCGACATGGAGGAGTGACATGTAGGATTGACATGCAGGAGTTACATGGAGGAGTGATATGGAGGAGTGTCATGGAAGACATGGAGTAGTGACATGCAGGAGTTACATTGAGGAGTCAAAGGAAGGAGGGACATAGAGGAGCAACATTCTGGAGTGACATGGAGGAGTGACATGGAGTAGCAAGGATGAGGGACATGGTGGATCGACAAGGAGGAGTGACATGGAGTAGCAAGTTAGAGGAGTGACATGGAGGATCGACATGGAGTAGCGACATGGAGGAGCGACATCTAGGATCTACATGGAGGAGCAACATGGAGGAGTGACATGGAGGAGTGTCATTGTTTATCGACATGAAGGACTGAAATGGAAAAGCTACATGGAGAAGCGACATAGAGGAGCGACATGGAGAATCGACATGGAGGAGCAACATGGAGGAGTGACATGGAGCATCGACATGGAGGAGTGACATTGAGGAGTGACATTAAGGAGTGACATGGAGGAGTGACTTGGAGGAGGTCAAAGGAGGAGGGACATTTTGGAGTGACAAGGAAGAGCGACATGGAGGATCGACATGTAGTAGAGACATGGAGGAGCAGCATGAAGCAGTGATATGGAGGAGTTACATGGAGGATCGACATGGAGGAGGGAGATTCTGGATTGACATGGAGTAGCGGCATCGAGGAGTGATATGGAAGAGCAAGGATGAGCAACATGGAAGAGTGACATGGAGGATCAACATGGAGGAGCGACATGGATTATCGACATGGAGGAGTGACAGGAAGGAGGGACATGAAGGAGCGACATTCTGGTTTGAAATTCTGGAGTGACATTCTGGAGTGAAATGTAGGAGTGACATTCTGGAGTGACATGGAGGATCGAACCGGAGGAGTGACATGGAAGACATGGAGGTGTGACATGGACGATCGACATTGAGTAGTGACTTGGAGCACTACTCCAAGTCACTACTCAATAACTAAAGAAATCAGGAACAGGAAAAAAAAAATTTGAAATGAGATCAGAACAACATTTTTAAGAGCAACAAAGAGCACATCCTACATTCAGCAGAATACGTACATTGTTCTGAATAGTTTTCTACCACAGGCAGTAGCTTAGTAAAACCTGATAAATATCGGTGAACGTTGTGGACGATTCTTTTAAAAAAGGCATCAGAGTTTTTAATGGACAAAGAGGACAAGGAGGGTTGACATGGAGGAGCAAAATGGAGGATCGACACGGAGGGTTGACATGGAGGACTGACATGGAAGACAGGAAGGAGTGACATGAAGGGGAGATATGGAGGTGTGAAATAGAGGATTGACATGGAGGAGTGACATGGAGGAGGTTTATGTAGGAGTGACTTTCTGGAGGGACATTCTGGAGTGACATGGAGCTATCGACATGGAGGAGTGACAAGGAGGAGTGATATGGAGAATCTACATAGAGGATTGACATGGAGGAGGGACATGGAGGAGTGACATTCTGGAGTCAAATTCTGGAGTGACATTCTGGAGTGACATGGAGGAGCAACATTCTGGGGTGACATGGAGGAGTGACATGGAGGAGCGACATGGTGGAGTGATATGGATGATTAAGGAGGAGCGACATTGAGGATCGACATGTGTCAACATGGAAGACATGTAGGAGTTTCATGGAGGATCGACATTGAGCAGTGACATGGAGGAGTGACAAATTGGAGCGATATGGAGGAGCGATATGGAGGATCAATAAGGAGGAGTGACATGGAGGAGTGACACAGAGGAGAGACATGGAGGAGGTACATAGGGGAGTGGCATGGAAGACATGGAGCAGTGAAATGGAGGAGCAACATCGAGGATCGACATGGAGGATTGACATGGAGCAGTGACATGGAGGAGTGACATGGAGGAGCGACATGGAGGATCAACATGGAGTATTGACAAGGTGGATCGACATGGAGGATTGACATAGAGGAGTGACATGGTAGAGAAGGAGGAGTGACATGGAGGAGAGACATGGAAGATCGACATGGAGGATCGACATGGAGGTGTTACATTATAGAGATGGAGTAGTAACATGGAGGAGAGACATGTAAGATCAACATTGAGTATCGAAATGGAGGAGTGACATTCTGGAGTTAAATCTGGATTGACATTTTGGAGTGAAATTTTGGAGTGACATGGAGGAGTGACATGGTGGAGTGATATGTATGAGCAAGGAGGAGCGACATGGAGGATCGAGATGTGTCGACATGAAAGACAGGGAGGAGTGACATGGAGGAGTTACATTTTGGAGGGACATTCTGGAGGGACATTCTGGAGTGACATGGAGGAGCGACATTCTGGAGTGACATTTTGGAATGACATTGATGAGAGATATGGAGGATTGACATAGAGGATCAACATGGAGGAGTGACATGGAGGAGCGACATGGAGGAGTGACATGGAGGAGTGACAGGTAGTATTGACATGGAGGAGTTACATAGAGGAGTGACATGGAAGAAAGGGAGTAGTGACATGGAGGAGCGACACGGAGGAGCGAAATAGAGGATCGACATGGAGGATCGAATTGGAGGAGTGACATGGAGGAGGGACATGGAGGAGTGACATTCTGGAGTGACAATCTGGAGGGACATTTTGGAGTGACATGGAGGAGCGACATGGAGGAGGGACATGGAGGAGTAACATTCTGAAGTTAAATTCTGGAGTGACATTCCGGAGTGTCAAAGAGGAGCAACATTCTGGAGTGACATGGAAGAACGACATGGAGGAGTGATATGGAGGAGCAAGGAGGAGCGACATGAAGGATAAACATGGAGGAGTGACTAGGAGGAGAATCATAGAAGAGTTACATGGAGGAGCTACATGAGGAGCAACATCACGGAGCGACTTGGAGGACTGACATGGAGGAGTGACATTCAGGAGGAACATGGAGGAACGACATTCTGTAGTGACACGGAGGATCGACATTGAGCAGTGACATGGAGGAGTGACAAATTGGAGCGATATGGAGGAGCGATATGGAGGATCAATAAGGAGGAGTGACATGGAGGAGTGACACAGAGGAGAGACATGGAGGAGGTACATAGGGGAGTGGCATGGAAGACATGGAGCAGTGAAATGGAGGAGCAACATCGAGGATCGACATGGAGGATTGACATGGAGCAGTGACATGGAGGAGTGACATGGAGGAGCGACATGGAGGATCAACATGGAGTATTGACAAGGTGGATCGACATGGAGGATTGACATAGAGGAGTGACATGGTAGAGAAGGAGGAGTGACATGGAGGAGAGACATGGAAGATCGACATGGAGGATCGACATGGAGGTGTTACATTATAGAGATGGAGTAGTAACATGGAGGAGAGACATGTAAGATCAACATTGAGTATCGAAATGGAGGAGTGACATTCTGGAGTTAAATCTGGATTGACATTTTGGAGTGAAATTTTGGAGTGACATGGAGGAGTGACATGGTGGAGTGATATGTATGAGCAAGGAGGAGCGACATGGAGGATCGAGATGTGTCGACATGAAAGACATGGAGGAGTGACATGGAGGAGTTACATTTTGGAGGGACATTCTGGAGGGACATTCTGGAGTGACATGGAGGAGCGACATTCTGGAGTGACATTTTGGAATGACATTGATGAGAGATATGGAGGATTGACATAGAGGATCAACATGGAGGAGTGACATGGAGGAGCGACATGGAGGAGTGACATGGAGGAGTGACAGGTAGTATTGACATGGAGGAGTTACATAGAGGAGTGACATGGAAGAAAGGGAGTAGTGACATGGAGGAGCGACACGGAGGAGCGAAATAGAGGATCGACATGGAGGATCGAATTGGAGGAGTGACATGGAGGAGGGACATGGAGGAGTGACATTCTGGAGTGACAATCTGGAGGGACATTTTGGAGTGACATGGAGGAGCGACATGGAGGAGGGACATGGAGGAGTTACATTCTGAAGTTAAATTCTGGAGTGACATTCCGGAGTGTCAAAGAGGAGCAACATTCTGGAGTGACATGGAAGAACGACATGGAGGAGTGATATGGAGGAGCAAGGAGGAGCGACATGAAGGATAAACTTGGAGGAGTGACTAGGAGGAGAATCATAGAAGAGTTACATGGAGGAGCTACATGAGGAGCAACATCACGGAGCGACTTGGAGGACTGACATGGAGGAGTGACATTCAGGAGGAACATGGAGGAACGACATTCTGTAGTGACACGGAGGAGCAACATTCTGGAGTGACATGGAGAAGCGACATGGAAGATCGACATGTAGGAGTGACATGGAGGAGTGATATGGAGGAGTGACACGGAGGAGAGACATGGAGGATTGACATTAGTAGCTACATAGAGGATCGACATGGAGGAGCAACAAGATGGATCGACATGGAGGAGTGACATGGAGGAGTGACATGGTAGAGATGGAGGAGTGACATGGAGGAGAGACATGGAAGATCGACATGGAGGATCAACATGGATAAGTGAAATGGTAGAGATGGAGGAGTGACATGGAGGAGAGACATGGAAGATCGACATGGAGGATCGACATGGAGGAGTCAAATTCTTGAGTAAAATCTAGATTGATATTTTGGAGTGACATTTTTAAGTGACATGGAGGAGTAACATGGTGGAGTGATATGGATGAGCGAGGAGGAGCAATATGGAGGATCGAGATGTGTCGACATAGAAGAAATGGAGGAGTGACATGGAGGATCGACATTGAGCAGTGACATGGAGGAGTTACAACGAGGAGCAACATGGAGGAGTTACATGGAGGAGTTATATTTTGGAGGGACATTCTGGAGGGACATTCTGGAGTGACATAGAGGAGCGACATTCTGGAGTGACATTCTGGAGTGACATTGATGAGAGATATGGAGGATTGACATAGAGGAGTTACATAGAGGAGTGACACGGAAGAAAGGCAGGAGCGACATGGAGGAGCGACATGGAGGAGCGAAATAGAGGATCGACATGGAGGAGTGACATGGAGGAGTGACATTCTGGAGGGACATTATGGAATGACATGGAGGAGCGACATGTATGAAGGACATGGAGGAGTGACGTTCTGGAGGTAAATTCTGGATTAACATTCTGGAGTGTCATGGAGGAGCGACATTCTGGAGTGACATGGAAGAACGACATGGAGGAGTGATATGGTGGATCGACATGTAGAATCAACATGGAGGAGAGACATGGTGCAGTGACATGGGGTATCTACATGGAGGATTAACATGGAGGAGAGACGTGGAGGAGCAACATGGAGGAGTGGCATGGACGATCGACATGGAGGATCGGCATGGAAGAGTGAATTTGAGGAGTGAAATTCTGTAGTGACATACTGTAGTGACATTCTTGAGTGTTATTGAGGAGCAAAATTGAGGAGTAAATTGGAAGAGCAAGGAGGAGTGACAAGGAGGATCAACAAGGAGGAGCAAGGAGGAGTGACATGAAGGATCGACATGGGGGAGTGAAATTGAGGAGTGACATGGAGAAGTGACTTGGAGGAGCGACATGGAGGATCGACATTCTGGAGTGACATGGAGGAGCAAGGATTAGCGAAATAGAGGATCGACACTGAGGAGTGACATGGAGGATCGACTTGGAGGAGTGACAAGAAGGATCGACATGGAGAAGCAACATGGAGGAGTGAGATGGAGGCACTCCTCCATGTCACTACATGGAGGATCGACATGGAGGAGTGACATGGAGGAGCGACATGGAGAAGTAAAATGGAGGAGTAAGGATGAGCGACATGGAGTAATCGACATGGAGGAGTGACATGGAGGAGTGACATTGAGGAGTGACATGGAGAAGTGACATTGAGGAGTGACAAGAAGAAGTGACATGGAGGAGCGACATGGAGGAGTGACATTTAGGATCTACATGGAGGAGCAACATGGAGGAGAGAAATGGAGGAGTGACATTTAGGATCTACATGGAGGAGCAACATGGAGGAGAGAAATGGAGGAGTGACATGGAGGAGAGACATGGCGTAGTGAGAGGGATGAGTGACATGGGGGATCGAAATGGACGAGTGACCTGGAGAAGAGTAATTGAGTAGAAACATGGAGGAGTGACATGAAGCAGTGACATGGAGGAGCTACTTGGAGGAGGGACATGGAGGAGGGATATTTTGGAGTGACTAGGAGAAGCGACATGAAGGAGTGACATGGAGGAGTGACATGGAGGAGCAACATGGCGGAGTGAGAGGGAGGAGTGACATTCCTGAGTGACATTCTGGAATGACATTCTGGAGTGACATGGAGGAGTGACATGGAGGATCGACATGGAGGAGCGACATGGAGGCTCTACATGGAAGAGCAACATGAAGGAGTGAAATGGAGGATTGACATGGAGGATCGACATAGAGGACTGACATGGAGGAGCGACATGGAGAAGTGACATGGAGGAGTGACATTCTGGAGTGACATTCTGGTGTGACATGGAGGAGCGATATGGAAGAGTAACATGGAGGAGTAAGGATGAGCGACATGGACGATCGACATGGAGTAGTGACATGGAGGAATGACATTGAGGACTGACATGGAGAAGTGACATGGAGCATCGACATGGAGCAGTGATATGAAGAAGCGACATGGAGGAGTGACATGTAGGATCGACATGGAGTGACATGGAGGAGTGTCATGGAAGACATGGAGTCGTGACATGGAGGAGTTACACTGAGGAGTCACAGGAAGGAGGGACATGGAGGAGCGACATTCTGGATTGACATTCTGGAGTGACATTCTGTAGTGACATGGAGGAGCGACATTCTGGAGTGACATGGAGGAGCAAGGATGAGCGACATGGTGGATTGACATGGAGGAATGACATGGAGGATTGATATGGAGGAGTGACATGGAGGAGTGACATTGAGGAGTGAGAAGAAGAAGTGACACACAGGAGTGACATTCTGGAGTGACATTCTGGTGTGACATGGAGGAGCGATATGGAAGAGTAACATGGAGGAGTAAGGATGAGCGACATGGGCGATCGACATGGAGGAGTGACATTGAGTACTGACATGGAGAAGTGACATGGAGGATCGACATGGAGCAATGATATGAAGGACTGACATGGAGGAGCGACATGGTGGATAGACATGGAGGATTGACATGGAGGAGCGACATGGAGGAGTCTCATGGAAGACCTGGAGTAGTGACATGGAGGAGTTACATTGAGGTGTCACAGGAAGGAGGGACATGGAGGAGCGACATTCTGGGTTGACATTCTGGAGTGACCTTCTGGAGTGACATGGAGGAGCGACATGGAGGATCGACATGGAGGAGCAACATGTAGGTTCTACATGGAAGAGCAACATGGAGGAGTGAAATGGAGGAGTGACATGGAGGAGCGACATGGAGGACTGACATGGTGGAGCGACATGGAGAAGCGACACAGAGTATTGACATTCTGGATTGACATTCTGGAGTGACATTCTGGCGTGACATGGAGGAGCGATATGGAAGAGTAACATGAAGGAGTAAGGATGAGCGACATGGACGATCGACATGGAGGAGTGACATTGAGGATTGACATGGAGAAGTGACATGGAGAATCGACATGGAGCAGTGATATGAAGGACTGACATGGAGGAGCGACATGGAGGATAGACATGGAGGATTGACATGGAGGAGCGACATGGAGGAGTGTCATGGAAGACCTGGAGTCGTGACATGGAGGAGTTACATTGAGGAGTCACAGGAAGGAGGGACATGGAGGAGCGACATTCTGGGTTGACATCCTGGTGTGACATTCTGGAGTGACATAGATGATTGACATGGAGGAGCAAGAATTAGCGACATGTAGGATCGACATGGAGGAGTGACATGGAGGAGTGACATGGAGGAGCGACAAGGAGGAGTGACATGGATGATCGACATGGATGAGCGAAATGGAGGATTGATATGGAGGAGTGATATGGAGGAGCGACATGGAGGAGTGACATGGAGGAGAAACTTGGAGTATCGACATGGAGGAGTGACATGGAGGAGTGACAAGAAGAAGTGACATGGAGGAGTGACATGGAGGAGTGACATGGAGGAGCGACATGGAGGATAGACATGGAGGAGTGACATGGAGGAGCGACATGGAAGAGTGACATGTAGGATCGACATGCAGGAGTGACATGGAAGAGTGAAAATAGAGGAGTGTCATGGAAGACATGGAGTCGTGACATGGAGGAGTTACATTGAGGAGTCACAGGAAGGAGGGACATGGAGGAGCGACATTATGGTATGACATTCTGGAGTGACCTTCTGGAGTGACATGGAGGATCAACATGGAGGACTGACATGGTGGAGCGACATGGAGAAGCGACACAGAGGAGTAACATTCTGGATTGACATTCTGGAGTGACATGGAGGAGCAATATGGAAGAGTAACATGGAGGAGTAAGGATGAGCGACATGGACGATCGACATGGAGGAGTGTCATTGAGGACTGACAGGGAGAAGTGACATGGCGAATCGACATGGAGCAGTGATATGAAGGACTGACATGGAGGAGCGACATGGAGGATAGACATGGAGGAGTAACATGGAGGAGCGACAAGGAGGAGTGACATGGATGATCGACATGGAGGAGCGAAATGGAGGATTGATATGGAGGAGTGATATGGAGAAGAGACATGGAGGATTTATATGGAGGAGTGATATGGAGGAGCGACATGGAGGAGTGACATGGAGGTGAAACTTGGAGGATCGACATGGAGGAGTGACATGGAGGAGTGACAAGAAGAAGTGACATGGAGGAGTGACATGGAGGAGTGACATTCTGGAGTTTCATAGAGGAGCGACATGGAGGAGTGACATTGAGCAGTGACATGTCGGCGTGACATGGAGGAGTGACATGAAAGTTCGATATGGAGGAGTTACAAGGAAGACATGGATGAGTGACATGGAGGAGCGAAATGTAGGATCGACATAGAGGATCGACATGGAGGATCGACATGGAGGAGTGACATGGAGGAGTGACATGGAGGAGGGACAAGTAGGAGTGACATACTGGAGTGACATTCTGGAATGACATGGAGGCGCGACATTCTGGAGTGACATGGACGAGCAACATGGAGGAGTGCAATGGAGGAGCATGGAGGATCGACATGGAGCAGTAATATGATGGAGTGACAATGAGGATTGACATCGAGGATTGATATGGAGGAGAGATATGGAGAAGTGACATTGAGGAGTGACATGGAGGAGCAAGGATGAGCGACATGGTGGATCGACATGTAGTAGAGACATGGAGGATTGATATTGAAGATCGACATTGAGGACTGTCATGGAGGAATGACATGGAGGATCAACATAGAGCAGGGATATGAAGGAGTGACATGGAGGAGTGACATAGAGGAACGACATGGAGAATAGACATGGAGAATTGACATGGAGGAGCGACATGGAGGAGTGACATGTAGGATCGACATGCAGGAGTGACATTAATGAGTTACATGGAGGATTGTCATGGAAGACATGGAGGAGTGACATGGAGGAGTTACAGGAAGGAGGGACAAGGAGGAGTGACATGGAGGATCAACATGGAGGAGAGACATGGAGGAGCAAGGATGATCGACATGGTGGGTCGACATGGAGGAGTGACATGGTGTAAAAACTTGGAGGAGTGACATGGAGGATCGACATGGAGAAGCGACATGGAGAAGCGACATGGAGGAGCGACATTTAGGATCTACATGGAGGAGCAACATGGAGGAGTCACATGGAGGAGTGACTTGGAGGATAGACATGGAGGAGTGACATTGAGGAGTGACATTAAGGAGTGACAAGGAGGAGTGACTTGGATGAGGGACATGGAGGAGGGACATTTTGGAGTGACATGGACGAGCAAGGATATGCGACATGGAGGAGTGACATGGAGAAACGACAAGGAAGAGTGACATGGATGATCGACATGGAGGAGCGACATGGAGGAGAAACTTGGAGGAGAAACTTGGAGGAGCAACATGGATTATTCACATGGAGGAGCAAGGATTAGCGACATGGAGGATCGACATGGAGGATTTACATGGAGGAGTGAAATGGAGGAGTGACATTGAGGAGTGACAAGAAGAAGTGATATGGAGGAGTGACATGGAGGAGTGACATGGAGGAGCGACATGGAGGAGTCACAGGAAGGAGGACCTGGAGGAGCGACATTCTGGGTTGACATTATGGAGTGACATTCTGGAGTGACATGGAGGAGCGACATTCTGGAGTGACATATAGGAGCGACATGGAGGAGTGACATTGAGCAGTGACATGTCAGCGTGACATGGAGGAGTGACATGAAACATCGATATGGAGGAGTAACAAGTAAGACATGGATGAGTGACATGGAGGAGCGACATGTAGGATCGACATAGAGGTTCGACATGGAGGATCGAAATGGAGGAGTGACATGGAGGAGTGACATGAAGGAGTGATATTGTAGACTCGGAGGAGTGACAGGGAAGAGAGACATGGAAGACTGACATGGAGGACGGACATGTAGGAGTGACATGGTAGACATAGAGGAGTGACATGGAGGAGAGACATGGAAGAGAGGGAGGAGTGACATGTAGGAGCGAAATGGAGTTGTTCAATTGAGGATCAACATGGAGGAGTGATATGGAGGAGGGGGACATGGAGGAGTGACATTCTCAAGCAACATTCTTGAGGGACATTCTGGAGTGACATGGAGAAGCGAAATGAAGGAGTAACATTCTGGAGTTAAATTCTGGAGTGACATTCTGGAGTGACATGGAAGAGTGAAATGAAGGAGCAAGGAGGAGCGACATTGAGGAGCGACATCGAGGACTGATATGGAGGAGTGACATGGAGGATCGACATAGAGGATTGACATGGAGGACGGACATGGAGGAGTGACATGGAGGATCGACACGGAGGAGTGATATGGAGGACTGACATGTAGGGTTGACATGGATAAAGGACATGGGGGAGTGACATTCTGGAGGTAAATTCTGGAGTGACATTCTGGAGTGACATGGAGGAGTGAAATGGAGGAGCAAGGAGGAGCTACATTGAGGAGCGACAAGGAGGAGTGACATGGAGGAGCGACACGGAGGAGTGACATGGAGGATCGACATAGAGGATTGACATGGAGGAGGGACATGGAGGAGTGACAGGGAAGAGAGACATGGAAGACTGACATGGAGCAGTGACAAGGAAGACATGGATGAGTGACATGGAGGAGCGACATGTAGGATCGACATAGAGGTTTGACATGGAAGATCAACATGGTGGATTTACATGGAGGAGGGACAAGGAGGAGTGACATACTGGAGTGACATTCTGGAATGACATGTAGGAGCGACATTCTGTAGTGACATGGAGGACTGACATGGAAAATCAACATGGAGGAGTGACGTGAAGGAGTGATATTGTAGACTCGGATGAGTGACAGGGAAGAGAGACATGGAAGACTGACATGGAGGACGGACATGTAGGAGTGACATGGTAGACATAGATGAGTGACATGGAGGAGAGACAAGGAAGAGAGGGAGGAGTGACATGTAGGAGCAAAATGGAGGTGTTCAATTGAGAATCAACATGGAGGAGTGATATGGAGGAGGGGGACATGGAGGAGTGACATTCTCAAGCAACATTCTTGAGGGACATTCTGGAATGACATGGAGAAGCGAAATGGAGGAGTAACATTCTGGAGTTAAATTCTGGAGTGACATCCTGGAGTGACATGGAGGAGCGACTTTCTGGAGTGACATGGAGGATCGAAATGGATGATCGACATGGAGCAGTGACATGGAGGAGTGACATGGAAGTGTGACATGGAGGAGTGACATGGAGGAGCGACAATGGAGGAGCGACATGTTGGAGCGACATTCTGGAGTGACATGGAGGAGTGACATGGAAGATCGACATGGTTGAGTAACATGTAGGATCTACATGGAGGAATGACATGGAGGATTGACATGGAGGAGCGACATTGAAGATCGACATGGAGGAGCGACAAGGAGAAGCTACATGGAGGAGCGACATCGTGGAGCGACATGGAGGACTGACAACGAGGAGGTACATACTGGAGGGACATGGTGGAGCGACATTCTAGAGTAACATGTTGGATCTACATGGAGGAATGACATGGAGGATCGACATGGAGGAGCGACATTGAGGATCGACATGGAGGAGCGACATTGAGTAGCGACATGGAGAACTGACATGGAGGATCAACAAGGATTAGTGACATGGAGCACTGACATGGAGAAGAGACGTGGACGATCGACATGGAAGAGTCACATGGAAGATCGACATCGAGGAGTGACATGGAGGAGTGACATGTAGTATTGACATAGATGAGTTACATAGCGGAGTGACATGGAAGGAAGGAAGGAGTGACATGGAGAAGCGACATGGAGGAGTGACATGGAGGAGCGACATGGAGGATTGAAATAGAGGATCGACATGACGGAGTGACATGGAGGAGGGACATGGAGGATTGACATTCTGGAGGGACATTCTGGAGTGACATGGATGAGCGACATGGAGGAGAGACATGGAGGCGTAACATTCTGGAGTTAAATTCTGGAGTGACATTCTTGAGTGACATGGAGTAGCGACATTCTGGAGTGACATGGAGGAGTGAAATGGAGGAGCAAAATGGAGGATCGAGATTGAGGATTGACATAGAGGAGAAACATAGAAGAGTTACATGGAGGAGCTACATGAGGAGCAACATCACAGAGCGACTTGGAGGACTGAAATGGAGGAATGACATTCTGGAGGGACATGGAGGGGTGACATTCTGGAGTGACATGAGGAGCGACATGGAAGATCGACATGGAGGAGTAACATGTAGGATCTACATGAGGAGTGACATGGAGGATCGACATGGAGGAGCGTCATTGAGGATCGACATTGAGGAGCGACATTGAGTACTGACATGGAGCAGTGAGATGGGGAAGGGACATGGAAGAAAAGGAGGAGCAACATGGATGAGTGTCATGGAGGAGTGACATTCTGGATGGATATTCAGGAGTGACATAAAGGAGCAACATTCTGGAGTTACATTGAGGAGCGACATGGAAGATCGATATGGAGGAGTAACATTGAGGAGGTATATGATGGAGTGACATGGAAGACATGGAGGAGTGACATGGAGTAGCAACATGGAGGATCAACATGGACGATCGACATGGACGATCGATATGGAGCAGTGACTTGGAGGAGTGACAAGGAGGAGCCACATGAAGGAGTAAAAAGTAGGAGCGACATGGAGGAGTGACATGGAGGATTGACATGGAGGAGTGACATGGAGGAGTGACATGGGAGACGGAGGAGTGACATGTAGGAGCGAAATGGAGGTGTTATATTGAAGATCGATATGGAGGAGTGATATGGAGGAGGGACATGGAGGAGTGACATTCTAGAGTGACATTCTGGATGGACATTCCGGGTGGACATGGAGGAGTGACATGGAGGATGGACATGGAAGATCGACATGGAGGAGCAATATGGAGGATCGACACGGAGGAGAGACATTGTGGAGCAACATGGAGGACTGACATGGAGGATCAACAAGTAGGAGTCGACATGGAGTATTGACAAGGAGGACTGACATGGAGGATTGACATTCTACAGTTAAATTCCATCCATCCATCCATCCATCTTCAACCGCTTATCCGAGATCGGGTCGCGGGGCCAACAGCTCCAGCAGGGGACCCCAAACTTCCCTTTCCCGGGCCACATTAACCAGCTCTGACTGTGGGATCCCGAAGCGTTCCCAGGCCAGAGTAGAAATATAATCTCTCCACCTAGTCCTGGGTCTTCCCCGTGGTCTCCTCCCAGCTGGTCGTGCCTGGAACACCTCCCAAGGGAGGCGCCCAGGAGGCATCCGTGCTAGATGCCCGAACCACCTCATCTGGCTCCTTTCGACGCAAAGGAGCAAGGACTCTACTCCGAGTCCCTCACGGATGACTGAGCTTCTTACCCTATCTCTAAGGGAGACGCCAGCCACCCTCCTGAGGAAACCCATTTCGGCCGCTTGCACCCGCGACCTCGTTCTTTCGGTCATGACCCAACCCTCATGACCATAGGTGAGAGTTGGAACGAAGATTGACCGGTAGATCGAGAGCTTTGCCTTCCGGCTCAGCTCTCTTTTCGTCACAACGGTGCGGTAAAGCGAATGCAATACCGCCCCTGCTGCTCCGATTCTCCGACCAATCTCACGTTCCATCGTCCCCTCACTCGCGAACAAGACCCCGAGATACTTAAACTCCTTCACTTGGGGTAAGGACTCATTCCCTACCCGGAGTAGGCAATCCATCGGTTTCCTGCTGAGAACCATGGCCTCAGATTTAGAGGTGCTGATTCTCATCCTGACTGCGTCACACTCGGCTGCGAACCGATCCAGTGAGTGCTGGAGGTCGCAGACCGATGATGCCAACAGGACCACATCATCTGCAAAAAGCAGCGATGAGATCCTCAGCACACCGATCTGCAAACCCTCCTCCACCCGACTACGCCTCGATATCCTGTCCATGAATATCACGAACAGGATTGGTGACAAAGCGCAGCCCTGGCGGTGGCCAACTTCCACCGGAAACGAGTCCGACTTACTGCCGAGGATCCAAACACAGCTCTCGCTTTGGGCATACAGGGATTGGATGGCCCTGAGAAGTGCCCCCCTCACCCCATACTCCCGCAGCACCCCCCACAGTATCTCCCGGGGGACCCGGTCATATGCCTTCTCCAAGTCCACAAAACACATGTAGACTCCAGGATCCCTCCAGGATCCTTGCGAGAGTGAAGAGCTGGTCCGTTGTTCCACGGCCAGGACAGAATCCGCATTGTTCCTCTTCGATCTGAGGTTCGACTATCGGCCGAACCCTCCTTTCCAGCACCTTGGAGTAGACTTTACCAGGGAGGCTGAGCAGTGTGATACCCCTGTAATTGGCACACACTCTCTGGTCCCCCTTTTTGAAAAGGGGAACCACCACCCCGGTCTGCCACTCCTTAGGCACTGTCACCGACTTCCACGCGGTGTTGAAGAGACGTGTCATCCAAGACAGCCCCTCCCCACCCAGAGCCTTCAACATTTCTGGGCGGATCTCATCAACCCCCGGGGCTTTGCCACTGTGGAGTTGTTTGACTACCTCAGTGACTTCCACCAGGGTAATTGATGATGGTCCCCCATCAGCTTCCAGCTCTGCCTCTACCATAGAGGGCGTATTGGTCGGATTCAGAAGTTCCTCAAAGTGCTCCTTCCACCGCCCGATTACCTCCTCAGTTGAGGTCAACAGTGTCGCATCCTTACTGTACACAGCTTGGATGGTTCCCCGTTTCCCCCTCCTAAGGTGCCGGATGGTTTTCCAGAAGCACTTTGGTGCCGACCGAAAGTCCTTCTCCATGGCTGCTCCGAACTCCTCCCACACCCGCTGCTTTGCCTCCGTCACGGCAGTGGCTGCTGCTCTTCGGGCCCGTCGGTACCCTGCAACTGCCTCCGGAGACCTCCGAGATAACATATCCCGGAAGGCCTCCTTCTTCAGTCGGACGGCTTCCCTGAACACCGGTGTCCACCACGGTGTTTGAGGGTTGCCGCCCCTTGAGGCACCTAAGACCTTAAAACCACAGCTCACCGCCGCAGCTTCAGCAATGGAAGCTTTGAACATCGTCCACTCGGGTTCAATGCCCCCAACCTCCACAGGGATGCCAGAAAAGCTCCGCCGGAGGTGTGAGTTGAAGATCTCTCGGACAGGGGCCTCCTCCAGACGTTCCCAGTTCACCCTCACTACGCGTTTGGGCTTACCAGGTCTGTCCAGAGTCTTCCCCCACCCTCTGACCCAACTCACCACCAGATGGTGATCAGTTGACAGCTCCGCCCCTCTCTTCACCCGAGTGTCCAAAACATGCGGCCTCAGATCAGATGATACGATTACAAAATCGATCATCGACCTTCGGCCTAGGGTGCTCTGGTACCACGTACACTTATGAGCATCCTTATGTTCGAACATGGTGTTCGTTATGGACAATCCATGACTAGCACAGAAGTCCAACAACAAACGACCACTCGGGTTTAGATCAGGGAGGCCGTTCCTCCCAATCACGCCACTCCAGGTGTCTCCATCGTTGCCCACGTGCGCGTTGAAGTCTCCCAGGAGAACTATGGAGTCCCCTACTGGAGCCCCATACAGGACTCCATTCAGGGTCTCCAAGAAGGCCGAATACTCCGAACTGCTGTTTGGTGCATACGCACAAACAACAGTCAGAGTTTTCCCCCCCATAACCCGAAGGCGTAGGGAGGCGACCCTCTCGTCCACCGGGGTAAACTCCAACATAGCGGCACTCAGCCGGGGATTTGTGAGTATCCCCACACCCGCCCGGCGCCTCACACCATGGGCAGTTGCCCATGGTGTGAGGCGAAGAATAGAGTCCAACCCCTATCCAAGAGTACGGTTCCAGAACCGAGGCTGTGCGTAGAGGTAAGCCCTACCAGATCCAACTGATAGCGCTCCACCTCCCGCACAAGCTCCGGCTCCTTCCCCCACAGAGAGGTGACGTTCCACGTCCCCAGAGCCAGCCTCTGCCGCCCGGGTCCAGTCCGTCGAGGTCCCTGGCCTTCACTGCCACCCGTGTGGCAGCGCACCCGACCCAAGCGGTTCTTCCCGCAGGTGGTGAGCCCACAGGATGGAGAGGAGGGGGGTGCCACGTTCCTTCTTCGGGGTATCCCCGGCCAGGCTCCGTGGAAAGCCCAGCCACCAGACGCTCGTTGACGGGCCCTCCGTCTGGGCCTGGCTCCAGACGTGGGCCCCGGGCTTCCTCCGGGCCGGGTAACTCCACCTCTGCCTCGTGTCGTCATTGGGGTTTTTGTGAACCATTCTTAGTCCGGCCCCTCACCTAAGACCAATTTGCCATGGGAGACCCTACCAGGAGCACGAGGCTCCAGACAACACAACCCTCAGGGTCATAGGGACACACAAACCTCTCCACCACGTTAAGGTGATGGTTCCCGGAGAGGTCTACAGTTAAATTCTGGAGTGAAATTCTGGAGTGACATTTAGGATCTACATGTAGGAGTGACATGGAGGATCGACATGGAGGAGCGACATAGAGGATCGACATGGAGGAGTATCATGGTTGATAGACATGGAGGAGTGATATGGAGGAGAGACATGGTAGAGATGGAGGAGTGACAACGAGGAGAGACATGGAAGATCGACATGGAGGATCGACATGGAGGAGTGACATTCTGGAGTTAAATCTGGATTGACTTTCTGGAGTGATATGGAGGAGTTAAATTCAGGAGTGACATGGTGGAGTGATATGGATGAGCAAGGAGGAGTGACATGGAGGATCGACATGTGTCGACATGGAAGACATGGAGGAGTGACATGGAAGATCGAAATTGAGCAGTGACATGGAGGAGTGACATTTTGGAGGGACATTCTGGAGGGACATTCTGGAGTGACATTGATGACAGATAAAAGGATTGACAAAGAGGAGTAACATGAAGGATCTACATGGAGGAGCTACATGGAGGAGGTACATAGGGGAGTGAAATGGAAAACATGGAGCAGTGAAATGGAGGAGCAACATCGAGGATCGACATGGTGGATCGACATGGAGCAGTGACATGGAGGAGTGACATGGAGTAGAGACATGGAGGATCGACATGGAGGAGTGACATGGAAGAGTGACATGGAGGATCGAGATGAAGGAGTCGACATGGATTATTGACAAGGAGGACTGACATGGAGGAGTTACATTCTACAGTTAAATTCGGGAGTAAAATTCTGGAGTGATATGTAGGATCTACATGTAGGAGCAACAAGGTGGATCGACATGGAGGAGTGACATGGAGGAGTAACATGGTAGAGAGGGAGGAATGACATTGAGGAGAGACATGGAAGATCGACATGGAGGAGTGACATTCTGGAGTTAAATCTGGATTGACATTCTGGAGTGACATGGAGGAGTGACATTCTGGAGTGACATGGTGGTTTGATATGGATGAGCAAGAAGGAGCGAGAAGGAGGATCGACATGTGTCGACATGGAAGACTTGGAGGAGTGACATGGAGGATCGACATTGAGCAGTAACATGGAGAAGTGACAAAGAGGAGCCACATGGAGGAGTGACATGAAGGAGTTACATTTTGGAGGGACATTCTGGAGGGATATTCTGGAGTGACATGGAGCAGCGACATTCTGGAGTGACATTCTGGAGTGACATTGATGAGTGATATGGAGGATTGACAGAGAGGAGTAACATGAAGGATCTACATGGAGGAGCTACATAGAGGAGGTAAATGGGGGAGTGACATGGAAGACATGGAGGAGTGACATGGTGGAGCAACATGGAGGATCGAAATGGAGGATCGACATGGAGCTATGACATGTAGGAGTGAAAAGGAGGAGCGACATGGAGGAGTAACAAGGAGGAGCGACATGGAGGATCGACATGGAGGAGCGACATCGAGCAGTGACATGGAAGTGTGACATGGAGGAGTGACATTGAGGATCAACATAGAGGAGTGACGTGGAAGAAAGGGAGGATTGACATTGAGGAGCAACATGGAGGAGCGAAATAAAGGATCGACATGGAGGAGTGACATAGAGGAGGGTCATGGAGGAGTGATATTCTGGAGTGATATTCTGGAGGGACATTCTGGAGTGACATGGAGGAGCGACATGGAGGAGGGACATTCTGGAGTTAAATTCTGGAGTGACATTATGGAGTGTCATGGAGGAGCGACATTCTGGAGGGACATTCTGTAGTGACATTGATGAGAGATATGGAGGATTGACATAGAGTAACATGAAGGATCTACATGGAGGAGGTACATGGAGGAGGTAAATAGGGGAGTGACATGGAAGACATGGAGCAGTGAAATGGAGGAGCGACATGGAGGACCGACATGGAGGAGTTACATGGAGGAGTGACATGGAGGATCGACATGGAGGAGCGACATCGAGGAGAAAACATAGAAGAGTTACAAGGGGGAGCTACATGAGGAGCAACATCAAGGAGCGACTTGGAGGACTGACATGGTGGAATGACATTCTGGAGGGACATGGAGGAGCGACGTGTCGACATGGAAGACATGGAGGAGTGACATGGAAGATCGACATTGAGCAGTGACATGGAGGAGTGACATTTTGGAGGGACATTCTGGAGGGACATTCTGGAGTGACAATGATGACAGATAAAAGGATTGACAAAGAGGAGTAACATGAAGGATCTACATGGAGGAGCTACATGGAGGAGGTACATAGGGGAGTGAAATGAAAAACATGGAGCAGTGAAATGGAGGAGCAACATCGAGGATCGACATGGTGGATCGACATGGAGCAGTGACATGGAGGAGTGACATGGAGTAGAGACATGGAGGATCGACATGGAGGAGTGACATGGAAGAGTGACATGGAGGATCGAGATGAAGGAGTCGACATGGATTATTAACAAGGAGGACTGACATGGAGGAGTTACATTCTACAGTTAAATTCGGGAGTAAAATTCTGGAGTGATATGTAGGATCTACATGTAGGAGCAACAAGGTGGATCGACATGGAGGAGTGACATGGAGGAGTAACATGGTAGAGAGGGAGGAATGACATTGAGGAGAGACATGGAAGATCGACATGGAGGAGTGACATTCTGGAGTTAAATCTGGATTGACATTCTGGAGTGACATGGAGGAGTGACATTCTGGAGTGACATGGTGGTTTGATATGGATGAGCAAGAAGGAGCGAGATGGAGGATCGACATGTGTCGACATGGAAGACTTGGAGGAGTGACATGGAGGATCGACATTGAGCAGTAACATGGAGAAGTGACAAAGAAGAGCCACATGGAGGAGTGACATGAAGGAGTTACATTTTGGAGGGACATTCTGGAGGGATATTCTGGAGTGACATGGAGCAGCGACATTCTGGAGTGACATTCTGGAGTGACATTGATGAGTGATATGGAGGATTGACAGAGAGGAGTAACATGAAGGATCTACATGGAGGAGCTACATAGAGGAGGTAAATGGGGGAGTGACATGGAAGACATGGAGGAGTGACATGGTGGAGCAACATGGAGGATCGAAATGGAGGATCGACATGGAGCTATGACATGTAGGAGTGAAAAGGAGGAGCGACATGGAGGAGTAACAAGGAGGAGCGACATGGAGGATCGACATGGAGGAACGACATCGAGCAGTGACATGGAAGTGTGACATGGAGGAGTGACATTGAGGATCAACATAGAGGAGTGACGTGGAAGAAAGGGAGGATTTACATTGAGGAGCAACATGGAGGAGCGAAATAAAGGATCGACATGGAGGAGTGACATAGAGGAGGGTCATGGAGGAGTGATATTCTGGAGTGATATTCTGGAGGGACATTCTGGAGTGACATGGAGGAGCGACATGGAGGAGGGACATTCTGGAGTTAAATTCTGGAGTGACATTATGGAGTGTCATGGAGGAGCGACATTCTGGAGGGACATTCTGTAGTGACATTGATGAGAGATATGGAGGATTGACATAGAGTAACATGAAGGATCTACATGGAGGAGCTACATGGAGGAGGTAAATAGGGGAGTGACATGGAAGACATGGAGCAGTGAAATGGAGGAGCGACATGGAGGACCGACATGGAGGAGTTACATGGAGGAGTGACATGGAGGATCGACATGGAGGAGCGACATCGAGGAGAAAACATAGAAGAGTTACAAGGGGGAGCTACATGAGGAGCAACATCAAGGAACGACTTGGAGGACTGACATGGTGGAATGACATTCTGGAGGGACATGGAGGAGCGACATTGTGGAGTGACATGGAGGAGCGACATTCTGGAGTGACATGGAGGAGCGTCATTGAGGATCGACATGGAGGAGCGACATTGAGGAGTGACTTTCTGGAGCGACATTCTGGAGTGACATAAAGGAGCAACATTCTGGAGTGACATTGAGTAGCGACATGTAGGTCTACATGGAGGATAGACAAGGAGGATCGACATGGATGACAAAGAGGAGCAATATGGATGAGCGACATTGAGTACTGACATTCTGGAGGGACATGGAGGAGCAACATTCTGGAGTGACATTGAGGAGCGAAATGGAGGATCGACATGGAAGATCGACATTCTAGAGTGACATGGAGGAGTGACATGGAGCAGTGACACGGATGAGATACATGGAAGAGTGACATTAAAGACATGGAGTAGTTACATGGAGGATCGACATTGAGTAGTGACATGGAGGACTGACATGGAGGATCAACAAGGATTAGTGACATGGAGCAGTGACATGGAGGAGAGACATGGAAGATCGACATGGAGGAGTGACATGGAGGAGGGACATGTAGTATTGAAATGGAGGAGTTATATAGAGGAGTGACATGGAAGGAAGGGAGGAGTGACATGGAGGAGCAACATGGAGGAGCGAAATAGAGGATCGACATGGAGGAGTGACATGGAGGAGGGACATGGAGGAGTGACATTCTGGAGTGACATTCGGGAGGGACATTCTGGAGTGACATGGAGGAGCGACATGGAGGAGGGACATGGAGGTGTAACATTCGGGAGTTAAATTCTGGAGTGAAATTCTGGAGTGACATGGAGGAGCGACATTCTGGAGTGACCTAGAAGAACGACATGGAGGAGCTATATGGAGGAGTAAGGAGGAGCGACATGGAGGATAAACATGGAGGAGTGACTAGGAGTAGCTACATTCTGGAGTGACATGGAGGAGTGAAATACAGGAGCGAAATGGATGATCGACATGGAGGAGTGACAAGGAAGAGCGACATAGTAGAGTTAAATAGAGGAGCTACATGAGGAGTAACATCACGGAGCAACTTGCATGACTGACATGGAGGAATTACAATCTGGAGGGACATGGAGGAGCGACATTCTGGAGTGACATGGAGGAGCGACATGGAGCATTGACATGGAGGAGTGACATAGAAGTGTGACATGGAGGAGTGACATGGAGGATCGACATGGAGGAGTGACATGGAGGAGTGACATGGAGGATCGACATGGAGGAGCGACATCGAGGAGAAAACATAGAAGAGTTACATGGAGGACCTACATGAGGAGCAACATCACGGAGCGAATTGGAGGACTGACATGTTGGAAAGACATTCTGGAGGGACTTGGAGGAGCGACATTGTGGAGTGACATGGAGAAGCAACATTCTGAGCTACATGAGGAGCAACATCACGGAGCGACTTGGAGGACTGACATTCTGGAGGGACATTCTGGAGTGGCATGGAGGAGCAACATGGAGGAGGGACATGGAGGAGTAACATTCTGGAGTTAAATTCTGGAATGACATTCTGGAGTGTCATAGAGGAGCGAAATGCTGGAGTGACATTTAAGAACGACATGGAGGAGTGATATTGAGGAGCAAGGAGGAGCGACATGGAGGATAAACATGGAGGAGTGACTTGGAGGAGCGACATTCTGGAGTGACATGGAGGAGGGAAATGGAGGATCGAGATGGAGGAGTGACATGGAGGAGAAACATAGAAGAGTTATATGGAGGAGCTAAATGTGTTGACATGTGTCGACATGGAGGAGTGACATGGAGAATCGACATTGAGCAGTGATATGGAGGAGTGACAAAGAGGAGCGACATGGAGGAGTGACATGGAGGAGTGACATTTTGGAGGGACATTCTGGAGGGACATTCTGTAGTGACATTGATGAGAGATATGGAGGATTGACATAGAGGAGTAACTTGAAGGATCTACATGGAGGAGCTACATGGAGGAGGTACATAGGGGAGTGACATGGAAGACATGGAGCAGTGAAATGGAGGAGCGACATGGAGGACCGACATGGAGGAGTGACATGGAGGAGGGACATGGAGGATCGACATGGAGGAGCGACATCGAGGAGAAAACATAGAAGAGTTACATGGAGGAGCTACATGAGGAGCAACATCACGGAGCGACTTGGAGGACTGACATGGTGGAAATACATTCTGGAGGGACATTGAGGAGCGACATTCTGGAGAGACATGGAGGAGCGACATGGAAGATCGACATGGAGTAGTAACATGAAGGATCTACATGGAGGAGTTACATGGAGGATAGACATGGAGGAGCGTCATTGAGGATCGACATGGAGGAGCGACATTGAGGAGTGACTTTCTGGAGCAACATTCTGGAGTGACATAAAGGAGCAACATTCTGGAGTGACATTGAGTAGCGACATGGAAGATCGACATGGAGGAGTAACATGTAGGTCTACATGGAGGAGTGACAAGGAGGATCGACATGGATGACAAAGAGTAGCAACATGGATGAGCGACATTGAGTACTGACATTCTGGAGGGACATGAAGGAGCAACATTCTGGAGTGACATTGAGGAGCGAAATGGAGGATCGACATGGAAGATCGACACTCTAGAGCGACATGGAGGAGTGACATGGAGGAGTGACACGGATGAGAGACATGGAAGAGTGACATTAAAGACATGGAGTAGTGACATGGAGGATCGACATTGAGTAGTGACATGGAGGACTGACATGGAGGATCAACAAGGATTAGTGACATGGAGCAGTGACATGGAGGAGAGACATGGAAGATCGACATGGAGGAGTGACATGGAGGAGGGACATGTAGTATTGACATGGAGGAGTTACATAGAGGAGTGACATGGAAGGAAGGGAGGAGTGCCATGGAGGAGCAACATGGAGGAGCGAAATAGAGGATCGACATGGAGGAGTGACATGGAGGAGGGACATGGAGGAGTGACATTCTGGAGTGACATTCGGGAGGGACATTCTGGAGTGACATGGAGGATCGACATGGAGGAGTGACATGGAGGAGCGACATGGAGGAGTAACATGTAGGATATACATGGAGGACTGACATGTAGGATTGACATGGAGGAGTTACATGGAGGAGTGACGTGGATGACAGGGAGGACTGACATTGTGGAGCAACATGAAGGATCGAAATGGAGGATTGACATGAAGCATTGACATGGAGGAGTGACATGGAAGTGTGACAAGGAGAAGTGACATGGAGGATCGACATGGAGGAGTGACATGGAGGAGCGACATGGCGGAGTGACATGGAGGAGTGACATGTAGGAATGACATGGAGGAGTTACATGGAGGAGGGACCTGGAGGAGTGACATTCTGGAGTGACATTCTGGAGTGACATGGAGGAGCGACACGGTGGAGTGACATGGAAGATATGGAGGAGTGACATGGTGGATCAACATTGAGTAGTGACATGGAGGAGTGACAAGGAGGAGCGACATGGAGGAGTAACATGAAGGATCTACATGGAGGAGCAAAATGGAGGAGTGAGATGGGGGAGTGACATGGAAGACATAGAGGAGTGACATGGAGGAGCAACATGGAGTATCGACATGGAGGAGTGACATGGATGATTGACATGGAGGAGTGACATGGAGGAGCGACATGGTGAAGTGACATGGAGTTGTGACATTGAGGAGCGACATGGAGGACTGACATGGAGGAGTGACATGGAGGAGCTACATGGAGGAGTGACATGGAGAATCGACATTGAGTAGTGACATGGAGGACTGACATGGAGGATCAACAAGGATTAGTGACATGGAGCATTAACATTCTGGAGTGGCATTCTGGAGGGACATTCTGGAGTGACATGGAGGAGCGATATGGAGGAGGGACAAGGAGGAGTAACATTCTGGAGTTAAATACTGGAGTGACATTCTGGAGTGACATGGAGGAGCGACATTCTGGAGTGACATGGAAGAACGACATGGAGGAGTGATATGGAGGAGCAAGGAGGAGCGACATGGAGGATCGACATGGAAAAATGACATGGAGGAGCGACACGGTCGAGTTACATGGAAGACATGGAGGAGTGACATGGTGGATCGACATTGAGTATTTAAATGTAGGAGTGACAAGGAGGAGCGACATGTAGGATTAACATGAAGGATCTACATGGAGGAGTGACATGGAGGAGCGACATGGCGGAGTGACTTGGAGGAGTGACATAAAGGATTGACATGGAGGACTTACATAGAGGAGTGACATGGAGGATCAACATGGAGGATAAACATGGAGGAGTGACTTGGAAGAGCGACATTCTAGAGTGACATGGAGAAGTTAATCGAGGAGAGAAATGGAGGATCGACATGGAGTAGTGATATGGATGAGAGACCTGTAGGAGTGAAATGGAGGATCGACATTGAGTAGTGATATGGAGGAGAGACCTGGAGGAGTGACATTCTGGAGTGACATTCTGTAGTTAAATGGAGGAGTGACATGGAGGATGGAAATAGAGGATCGACATGGAGCAGTGACATGGAGGAGTGACAAGGAGGAGCGACAAGGTGGAGCAACATGGAGCAACATGGATGAGTGACCGGATGGAGAAACATGGGGAAGAAACATAGAAGAGTTATATGGAGGAGCTAAATGTGTTGACATGTGTCGACATGGAGGAGTGACATGGAGAATCGACATTGAGCAGTGACATGGAGTTGTGACATTGTGGAGTGACATGGAGGACTGACATGGAGGAGTGACATATAGGAGTAACATAAAGTATCTACATGGAGGAGCCACAAGGAGGAGGTACATGGAGGTTTGACGTTTAAGACAGGGAGGAGTGAAATAGAGGATCGATATGGAGGAGTGACATGGAGGAGGGACATGGAGGAGTGACATTCTGGAGGGACATTCTGGAGTGACATGGAGAAACAACATTGAGGAGGGACATGGAGGAGTAACATTCTGGAGTTAAATTCTGGAGTGACATGGAGGAGCGACATGGTGGATTGATATAGAGGAGCAAGGAGAAGTGACATGGAGGATCGACATGTGTCGACATGGAAGACCGACATTGAGTAGTGACTTGGAGGAGTGACAAAGAGGAGCGACATTCTGGAATGAAATTGATGAGACATATGGAGTATTGACATAGAGGAGTAACATGAAGGATCTAAATGGAGTTGCTACATGGACGAGGTACATGTGGGAAAGACATGGAAGACATGGGGGAGTGACATGTTGGAGCAACATGGAGGAGTCTGGAGTTAAATCCGGAGTGATATTCTGGAGTGACATGGAAAATCGACATGGAGGAGTTACATGGAGGACGGACATGGAAGACAGGGAGGAGTGACATGGAGGGGCGACATGGAGTTGTAAAATAGAGGATCGACATGGAGGAGGTATATGGAGGAGTGACATTTTGGAGTGACTTTCTGGACGGACATTCTGGAGTGACATGGAGGTATCGAAATGGAGGAGTCACAAGGAGGAGTGATATGGATGATCGACATGGAGGAGTGACATGGAGGATCAACATGGAGGAGTGACATGGATGATCGACATGGAGGAGTGACATGGAGGAGCGACATGGAAGAGCGACATGGAGGAGCTACATGGAAGATCGACATGGAGGAGTAATATGAAGGATCTACATGGAGGAATGACATGATGGATCGACATGGAGGTCTGACAACGAGGAGTTACATTCTGGAGGGACATGGTGGAGTGACATTCTGGAGTGACATGGAGGAGCGACAATTTGGAGTGACATGGAGGAGCGACATGGAAGATCGACACGGAGGAGTAACATGTAGGATCTAAATGGAGGAGTGACATTCTGGAATTAAATTCTGGAGTGACATTGATGAGAGATATGGAGGATTGACATAGAGGAGTAACATGAAGGATCTACATGGAGGAGCTACATGGAGGAGGTAAATAGGGGAGTGACATGGAAGACATGGAGGAGTGAAATGGATGTGCAACATATTGGATCGACATGGAGGATCGTCATGGAGCAGTTACATAGAGGGTCGACATGGATCAGTGACATGGAGGATCGACACGGAGAGTTGACATGGAGGAGTGACATGGAAGACAGGGAGGAGTGACATGGAGGGGAGATATGGAGGTGTGAAATAGAGGATTGACATGGAGGAGTGACATGGAGGAGGTTTATGGAGGAGTGACATTCTGGAGTGACTTTCTGGAGGGACATTCTGGAGTGACATGGAGGTATCGACATGGAGGAGTGACAAGGAGGAGTGATATGGAGGATCTACATAGAGGATTGATATGGAGGAGGGAAATGGAGGAGTAACCTTCTGGAGTCATATTCTGGAGTGACATTCTGAAGTGACATGGAGGAGCAACATTCTGGGGTGACATGGAGGAGTGACATGGAGGAGTGATATGGAGGAGTGATATGGATGAGTAATTAGGAGCGACATGGAGGATCGAAACGGAGGAGTGACATGGAAGACATGGAGGAGTGATATGGACGAGCAGGGAAGAGCAACATGGAGGATCGACATGGAATGATGATTTCCATGTCGATCCTCCATGTTGCTCTTCCCTGTACCTCATCCGTGTCGGTGCTCCATGTGATGACATGGAGCACCGACACGGATGAGGTACATGGGGGAGTAACATGGAAGACATAGAGGAGTGACATGGTGGATTGACATGGAGGAGGGACACGGAGGAGTGACATTCTGGAGTTAAATTTTAGAGTGAAATGGAAGTGCGACATGGAGGAGTGAAATGGAGGAGCAACATGGAGGATCAACATGGAAGAGTGACACGGAGGATCGACATGGAGGAGTGACATGGAGGACTGACATGGAGGATTAACATGGAGGAGTGACAAGGAGGAGCAACATGAAGGAGTAAAAAGGAGGAGCGACATGGAGGATCGACATGGAGGATCGACATGGAGGAGCAACATGGAGGAATGACATGGAGGAGTTACATGGTGGATTGACATGGAGGAGTGACATGGAAGACAGGTAGGAGTGACATGGAGGAGCGACATTCTGGACTGACATTCTGGAGTGACATTGATGAGAGTTATGGAGGATTGACATAGAGGAGTAACCTGAAGGATCTACACGGAGGAGCTACATGGAGGAGGTACATAGGGGAGTGACATGGAAGACATGGATGAGTGAAAATGAGATGCAACATGGAGGATCGTCATGGAGGATCAACATGGAGCAGTGACATGGAGGAGTGACATGGAGGATCGACATGGAGGATTGACATGGAGGAGTGACATGGAAGACAGGGAGGAGTGACATGGTGGAGCGACATTCTGAAGTGACATGGAGGAGCGACATCACGGAGCAACATGGAAGACTGACAACGAGGAGGTACATTCTGGAGGAACATGGTGGAGTGACATTTTGGAGTGACATGGAGGAGTGACATTCTGGAGTGACATGGAGGAATGACATGGAGGAGTGATATGGAGGAGTAAGGAGGAGCAACATGGAGTATCGACATGAATAAGTGACATGGAGGAGCGACACGGTGGAGTGACATGGAAGAGCTACATAGAGGAGCGACATCACGGAGCGACATGGAGGTCTGACAACGAGGAGGTACATTCTGGAGGGACAGGGTGGAGCGACATTCTGGAGTGACATGGAGGAGCGACATTCTTGAGTGACATGGAATATCTACATGGAGGAGTAACATATAGGACCTAAATGGAGGAGTGACATTGAGGATTGACATGGAGGAGCGATATGGAGGATCGACAAGGAGGACCAACATTGAGGAGCAACATGGAGGACTGACATGGAGGAGCAACATGGTAGAGCGACTAGGAGGAGTGACATGGAGGAGGAATATGGAGGAGTGACATTCTGGAGTGACTTTCAGGAGGGACATTCTGGAGTGACATGGAGGTATCGACATTGATTAGTGACATGGAGGAGTGACAAGAAGGAGCGACACGGAGGAGTGACATGGAGGAGCAACATGGAAGATTGACATAGAGGTGTAACACGAGGAGGAGCGACATGGAGGAGTGACATGGAAGAGTTTCATTGAGGAGTGACATGGATGAGAGACATGGAAGAGTGACATGGAGGAGTGACATGGAGTAGTGATATGGAGGAGTGAGAAGGAGGAGTGACATGGAGGAGTGACATGGAATAGTGATATGGAGGAGTGAGAAGGAGGAGTGACATGGAGGAGTGACATGGAGGAGTGACATGGAGGAGTGACAAGGAGTAGCAACATGGAAGACGGACATGGAGGAGTGACATGGAGAAACAACCCGGAGGCTCAACATATAGGAGTGATATTGAGGAGTGACATCTAAGGGCGACATGGAGGCTCAACATGGTGGAGTGACGTAGAGGAGTGACATGGAGGAGTGACATGGAGGAGTATCATTGAAGGGCGACAAGGAGGCTCAACATGGAGGAGTGACATAGAGGAGTGATGTGGAGGGGCGACATGGAGGAGTGACATGGAGGAGTGACATGGAGGGGAGACATTGGGGAGCAAGGAAGAGTGACATGGAGGAGTGACATGAAGGAGGAATGACATGGAGGAGTGACATAGAGGAGTGATGTGGAGGAGCGACATGGAGGAGTGACATGGAGGAGCAACAAGGAGGAGTGACATAGAGGATTGACACGGAGGAGTGACATGGAGGAGCGACATGGAGGAGCGATATGGAGTAGCGAAATGGAGGAGTGACATGGAGAAGTGACATGAAGGAGGAGTGACATGGAGAATTGACATTTAGGAGTGACATGGAGGATCGACATGGAGGATTGACATGGAGTAGTGAGAAGGAGGAGTGACATGGAGGAGTGACATGGAGGAGTAACATAGAGGAGTGACATGGAGGAGTGACATTGAGGAGCAAGGAAGAGTGACATGGAGGAGTGACATGTAGGAGCTTCATGTAGGAGTGACATGGAGGATCGACATGGAGGAGTGATATGGAGGAGTGACATGGAGGAGTGACATTTAGGAGTTACATGGGGGATCGACATGGAAGAGTGACATGGAGTAGTGATATGGAGGAGTGAGAAGGAGGAGTGACATGGAGGAGTGACATGGAGAAGCAACACGGAGGCTCAACATATAGGAGTGATATTGAGTAGTGACATTGAAGGGCGACATGGAGGCTCAACATGGAGGAGTGACATAGAGGAATGACACGGAGTGACATGGAGCAACATGGAAGAAGGACATGGAGGAGTGAATTTAAGGATCGTCATGGAGGAGTGACATGGAGAAGCAACACGGAGGCTCAACATATAGGAGTGATATTGAGGAGTGACATTGAAGGGCGACATAGAGGCTCAACATGGAGGAGTGACATAGAGGAGTGACATGGAGGAGTGACATGGAGGAGTATCATTGAATGGCGACATGGAGGCTCAACATGGAGGAGTGACATAGAGGAGTGATGTGGAGGGGCGACATGGAGGAGTGACATGGAGGAGCGACATGGAGGAGTGACATAGAGGAGTTACATGGAGGAGTGACATTGAGGAGCAAGGAAGAGTGACATGGAGGAGTGACATGTTGGAGTGATATGTAGGAGTGACATGGAGGGTTGACATGGAGGAGTGAAATGGAGGAGTGACATGGAGGAGCGATAATGAGGAGCAAAATGGAGGAGTGACATAGAGGAGTGACATGAAGAAGGAGTGACATGGAGGAGTGACATAGAGGAGTGATGTGGAGGAGTGACATGGAGGAGTGACATAGAGGAGTGACATTGAGGAGCAAAGATGAGTGACATAGAGAAGTGACATGGAGGAGGTTCATGGAGGAGTGACATGGAGGAGTGACATGTAGGAGCTTCATGGAGGAGTGACATGGAGGAGTGACATGTAGGAGTGACATGGAGGATCGACATGGAGGATAGACATGGAGGAGTAACATTGAGGAGCAAGGAAGAGTGATATGGAGGAGTGACATGGAGGAGTGACATTGAGGAGCAAGGAAGAGTGACATGGAGGAGCTTCATGGACGAGTGACATGGAGGAGTGACTTGTAGGAGTGACAGAGGATCGACATGGAGGAGTGACATGGAGGAGTGACAAGGATTAGCGACATGGAAGACAGACATGGAGGAGTGAATTTAAGGATCATCATGGAGGAGTAACATGGAGAAGCAACAAGGAGGCTCAACATATAGGAGTGATATTGAGGAGTGACATTGAAAGGCGACATGGAGGCTCAACATGGAGGAGTGAGATAGAGGAGTGACATGGAGGAGTGACATGGAGGAGTATCATTGAAGGGCGACATGGAGGCTCAACATGGAGGAGTGACATAGAGGAGTGACATGGAGGAGTGACATTGAGGAGCAAGGAAGAGTGACATAGAGGAGTGACATGGAGGAGCTTCATGGAGGAGTGACATGGAGGAGTGACATTTAGGAGTGACATGGAGGATCGACATGGAGGAGTGACATGATGGAGTGACATTGAGGAGCAAGGAAGAGTGACATGGAGGAGTGACATGTAGGAGCTTCATGGAGGAGTGACATGGAGGAGTGACATGTAGGAGTGACATGGAGGATCGACATGGAGTATAGACATGGAGGAGTGACATTGAGGAGCAAGGAAGAGTGACATGGAGGAGTGACATGGAGGAGTGACATTGAGGAGCAAGGAAGAGTGACATGAAGGAGTGACATGGAGGAGCTTCATGGAGGAGTGACATGGAGGAGTGACTTGTAGGAGTGACATAGAGGATCGACATGGAGGAGTGACATGGAGGAGTGACATAGAGGAGTGATGTGGAGGAGCGACATGTAGGAGTCACATGGAAGAGCGACAAGGAGGAGTGACATAGAGGAGTGACATGGAGGAGTGACATTGAGGAGCAAGGAAGAGTGACATAGAGGAGTGACATGGAGGAGCTTAATGGAGGAGTGACATGGAGGAGTGACATTTAGGAGTGACATGGAGGATCGACATGGAGGAGTTACATGGAGTAGTGAGAAGGAGGAGTGACATGGAGGAGTGACATGGAGGAGTGACATAGAGGAGTGACATGGAGGAGTGACATTGAGGAGAAAGGAAGAGTGACATGGAGGAGTGACATGTAGGAGCTTCATGGAGGAGTGACATGGAGGAGTGACATGTAGGAGTGACATGGAGGATAGACATGGAGGAGTGATATGGAGGAGTGACATGGAGGAGTGACATTTAGGAGTGACATGGGGGATCGACATGGAGGAGTGACATGGAGTAGTGATATGGAGGAGTGAGGAGGAGGAGTGACATGGAGGAGTGACATGGAGGAGTGACATAGAGGAGTGACATGGAGGAGTGACATTGAGTAGCGAAATGGAGGAGTGATATAGAGGAGTGACATGAAGGAGGAGTGAAATGGAGGAGTGACATAGAGGAGTGATGTGGAGTGACATGGAGGAGCGACAAGGAGGAGTGACATAGAGGAGTGACATGGAAGAGTGACATTGAGGAGCAAGGAAGAGTGACATACAACATGTAGGAGTGATATTGAGGAGTGACATTGAAGGGCGACATGGAGGATCAACATGGAGGAGTGACATAGAGGAGTTACATGGAGGAGTGACATGAAGGAGTAATATTGAAGGGCGAGATGGAGGCTCAACATGGAGGAGTGACATAGAGGAGTGACATGGAGGAGCGACGTGGAAAAGCAAGAAGGAGTGACATGGAGGAGTGACATAGAGGAGCGACATGGAGGAGTGACATGGAGGAGTGACATGTAGGAGTGACATGGAGGAGCGACATGGATGAGAGACTTGGAGGAGTGACATGGAAGACATTAAGAAGTGACATGGAGGAGTGATATGGAGGAGTAACATTGAGGAGTGATATAGAGGAGTGATGTGGATGAGCGACATTGAGGAGTGAGAAGGAGGAGTGACTTGGAGTATCGACATAGAGGAGTGACCTAGAGGAGTGACATGGATGAGTGACATAGAGGATTGACGTGGAGGAGCGACAGTGAGAAATTACATGGAGAAATGATATTGAGGAGCAACACGGAGGTTCAACATGTCGGAGTGATATTGAGGAGTGACATTGAAGGGCGACATGGAGGCTCAACATGGAGGAGTGACATAGAGGAGTGACATGGAGGAGTGACATGGAGGAGTAATATTGAAGGGCGACATGAAGGCTCAACATGGAGGAGTGACATAGAGGAGCGACGTGGAAAAGCAAGAAGGAGTGACATGGAGGAGTGACATAGAGGAGCGACATGGAGGAGTGACATGGAGGAGTGACATGTTGGAGTGACATGGAGGAGCGACATGGATGAGAGACATGGAGGAGTGACATGGAAGACATGAAGAAGTGACATGTAGGAGTGATATGGAGGAGTAACATTGAGGAGAGATATAGAGGAGTGATGTGGATGAGCGACATTGAGGAGTGAGAAGGAGGAGTGACATGGAGGAGCGACATGGAGGAGCGATATGGAGGAGCAAAAAGAAGGAGTGACATGGAGGAATGAATTGAAGGAGGAGTTACATGGAGGAGCGACAAGGAGGAGTGACATAGAGGAGTGACATGGAATAGTGACATTGAGGAGCAAGGAAGAGTGACATGGAGGAGCTTCATGGAGGAGTGACATGGAGGAGTGACATGGAGGAGTGAGAAGGAGCAGTGATATGGAGATGTGACATGGAGGAGTGACATAGAGGAGTGACATGGAGGAGTGATATTGAGGAGCAAAGAAGAGTGACATGGAGGAGTGACATGGAGGATCGACATAGAGGAGTGACATGGAGGAGCGACATGGTGGAGTGAAATGGAAAATCGAAATGGAGGAGTGACATAGAGGAGTGACGTGATATGGAGGAGTGAAATGGAGGAGTGACATAGAGGAGTGAGTTGGAGGAGCGAAATAGAGGAGTGATATAGAGGAGTTACATGGAAGAGCTAAGTGGAGCAGCAAGAAGGAGTCACATGGAGGAGCGAGGTGGAGCAGCAAGAAGGAGTGACATGGAGGAGTGAAATGGAGGAGCAACATGGAGGAGCGATAATGAGGAGCAAAATGGAGGAGTGACATGGAGGAGTGACATGAAGGAGGAGTGACATGGAGGAGTGACATAGAGAAGTGATGTGGAGGAGCGACATGGAGGAGTGACATAGAGGAGTGACATTGAGGAGCAAAGAAGAATGACATAGAGGAGTGACATAGGGGAGTGATGTGGAGGAGCGACATGAAGGAGTGACATGGAGGAGCAACAAGGAGGAGTGACATAGAGGAGTGACATGGAGGAGTGACATGGAGGAGTATCATTGAAGGGCGACATGGAGGCTCAACATGGAGGAGTGACATAGAGGAGTGATGTGGAGGAGCGACATGGAGGAGTGACATTGAGGAGCAAGGAAGAGTGACATGGAGGAGTATCATTGAAGGGCGACATGGAGGCTCAACATGGAGGAGTGACATAGAGGAGTGATGTGGAGGGGCGACATGGAGGAGTGACATGGAGGAGCGACATGGAGGAGTGACATAGAGAAGTGACATGGAGGAGTGACATTGAGGAGCAAGGAAGAGTGACATGGAGGAGTGACATGGAGTAGTGACATGTTGGAGTGATATGTAGGAGTGACATGGAGGATTGACATGGAGGAGTGACATGGAGGATCGACATGGAGGAGTGACATAGAGGAGTGATGTGGAGGAGTGACATGGAGGAGTGACGAGGAGGAGCAACATGGAGAAGTGACATGGAGGAGTTTCATTGAGGAGTGACATGGAGGAGTGACATGGAGGAGTGACATGGAGGAGTGAGAAGTTGGAGTGATATGGATATGTGACATGGAGGAGTGACATAAAGGAGTGACATGGAGGAGTGATATTGAGGAGCAAGGAAGAGTGACATGAGTGACAGGAGTGACATGGAGGAGATTCATGGAGGAGTGACATGGAGGAGTGCCATGTAGGAATGACATGGAGGAGTGACATGGGGGATCGACATAGAGGAGTGACCTAGAGGAGTGACATGGAGGAGTGACATAGAGGATTGACGTGGAGGAGCGACATGGAGAAATTACATGGAGAAGTGATATTGAGGAGCAACACGGAGGCTAAACATGTAGGAGTGATATTGAGGAGTGACATTGAAGGCCGACATGGAGGCTCAACATGGAGGAGTGACATAGAGGAGTGACATGGAGGAGTAACATTGAAGGGCGACATGGAGGCTCAACATGGAGGAGTGACATAGAGGAGTTCCCTAGAGGAGTTACATGGAGGAGTGACATGGAAGACATGAAGAAGTGACATGGACGAGTGATATGGAGGAGTAACATTGAGGATTGATTTAGAGGAGTGATGTTGTAGAGCGACATTGAGGAGTGAGATGGAGGAGTGACATGGAGGAGCGACATGGAGGAGCGATATGGAGGAGGAAAATGGAGGAGTGACATGGAGGAGTGACATGAAGGAGGAGTGACATGGAGGAGTGACATAGAGGAGCGACATGGAGGAGCGATATGGAGGAGTGACATTGAGGAGCAAGGAAGTGTGACATGGAGGAGCTTCATGGAGGAGTGACATTGAGGAGTGACTTGTAGGAGTGACATAGAGGATCGACATGGAGGAGTGACATGGAGGAGTGACATTGAGGAGCAAGGAAGAGTGACATGGAGGAGTGACATGGAGGAGCTTCATGGAGGAGTGACATGGAGGAGTGACAAGGAGTAGCAACATGGAAGACGGACATGGAGGAGTGAATTTAAGGATCGTCATGGAGGAGTGACATGGAGAAGCAACACGGAGGCTCAACATATAGGAGTGATATTGAGAAGTGACATTGAAGGGCGACATAGGAGGCTCAGCATGGAGGAGTGACATAGAGGAGTGACATGGAGGAGTGACATTGAGGAGTATCATTGAAGGGCGACATGGAGGCTCAACATGGGGGAGTGACATAGAGGAGTGATGTGGAGGAGCGACATGGAGGAGTGACTTTGAGGAGCGACATGGAGGAGTGACATAGAGGATTGACATGGAGGAGTGACATTGAGGACCAAGGAAGAGTGACATAGAGGAGTGACATGGAGGAGCTTTATGGAGGAGTGACATGGAGGAGTGACATTTAGGAGTGACATGGAGGATTGACATGGAGGAGTGACATGGCGTAGTGATATGGAGGAGCAAGGAAGAGTGACGTGGAGGAGTATCATTGAAGGGCGACATGGAGGCTCAACATGGAGGAGTGACATAGAGGAGTGATGTGGAGGGGCGACATGGAGGAGTGACATGGAGGAGCGACATGGAGGAGTGACATAGAGAAGTGACATGGAGGAGTGACATTGAGGAGCAAGGAATAGTGACATGGAGGAGTGACATGAAGGAGGAGTGACATGGAGGAGTGACATAGAGGAGTGATGTGGAGGAGCGACATGGAGGAGTGACATGGAGGAGCAACAAGGAGGAGTGACATAGAGTATTGACATGGAGGAGTGACATGGAGGAGCGACATGGAGGAGCGATATGGAGGAGCGAAATGGAGGAGTGACATGGAGGAGTGACATGAAGGAGGAGTGACATGGAGGATTGACAATTAGGAGTGACATGGAGGATCGACATGGAGGAGTGACATGGAGTAGTGAGAAGGAGGAGTGACATGGAGGAGTGACATGGAGGAGTGACATAGAGGAGTGACATGGAGGAGTGACATTGAGGAGCAAGGAAGAGTGACATGGAGGTGTGACATGTAGGAGCTTCATGGAGGAGTGACATGGAGGAGTGACATGTAGGAGTGACATGGAGGATCGACATGGAGGATAGACATGGAGGAGTGATATGGAGGAGAGACATGGAGGAGTGACATTTAGGAGTTACATGGGGGATCGACATGGAGGAGTAACATGGAGTAGTGATATGGAGGAGTGAGAAGGAGGAGTGACATGGAGGAGTGACATGGAGAAGCAACACGGAGGCTCAACATATAGGAGTGATATTGAGGTGTGACATTGAAGGACGACATGGAGGCTCAACATGGAGGACTGACATAGAGGAGTGACATGGAGGAGTGACATGGAGGAGTATCATTGAAGGTCGACATGGAGGCTCAACATGGAGGAGTGACATAGAGGAGTGATGTGGAGGAGCGACATGGAGGAGTGACATGGAGGAGTGACATGTTGGAGTGATATGTGGGAGTGACATGGAGTATTGACATGGAGGAGTTACATGGAGGATCGACATAGAGGAGTGACATAGAGGAGTGATGTGGAGGAGCGACATGGAGGAGTGACATGGAGGAGTGACATGGAGGAGTGACATTGAGGAGCGACATGGAGGCTCAACATGTAGGAGTATTATTGAGGAGTGACATGAAGGGATGACATAGAGGAGTGAAATGGAGGGGCAAGAAATAGTGACAAGGAGGAGTGACATGGAGGAGCAACATGGATGATCGATATGGGGGAGTGACATGGTGGAGTGAAATGGAAAATCGAAATGGAGGAGTGACATAGAGGAGTGACGTGATATGGAGGAGTGAAATGGAGGAGTGACATAGAGGATTGAGTTGGAGGAGCGAAATAGAGGAGTGATATAGAGGAGTTACATGGAAGAGCTAAGTGGAGCAGCAAGAAGGAGTCACATGGATGAGCGAGGTGGAGCAGCAAGAAGGAGTGACATGGAGGAGTGAAATGGAGGAGCGACATGGAGGAGCGATAATGAGGAGCAAAATGGAGGAGTGACATGGAGGAGTGACATGAAGGAGGAGTGACATGGAGGAGTGACATAGAGAAGTGATATGGAGGAGCGACATGGAGGAGTGACATAGAGGAGTGACATTGAGGAGCAAAGAATAATGACATAGAGGAGTGACATGGAGGAGGTTCATGGAGGAGTGACATGGAGGAGTGACATGTAGGAGCTTCATGGAGGAGTGACATGGAGGAGTGACATGTAGGAGTGACATGGAGGATCAACATGGAGGATAGACATGGAGGAGTAACATTGAGGAGCAAGGAAGAGTGATATGGAGGAGTGACATGGAGGAGTGACATTGAGGAGCAAGGAAGAGTGACATGGAGGAGTGACATGGAGGAGATTCATGGAGGAGTTACATGGGGGAGTGACTTGTAGGAGTGACAGAGGATTGACATGGAGGAGTGACATGGAGGAGCGACAAGGAGGAGTGACATAGAGGAGTGACATGGAGGAATGACTTTGAGGAGCGAAATGGAGGAGTGATATAGAGGAGTGACATGAAGGAGGAGTGACATGGAGGAGTGACATAGAGGAGTGATGTGGAGTGACATGGAGGAGTGACAAGGAGGAGTGACATAGAGGAGTGACATGGAAGAGTGACATTGTGGAGCAAGGAAGAGTGACATACAACATGTAGGAGTGATATTGAGGAGTGACATTGAAGGGCGACATGGAGGCTCAACATGGAGGAGTGACATAGAGGAGTGACATGGAGGAGTGAACATTGAGGAGCAAGGAAGAGTGACGTGGAGGAGTATCATTGAAGGGCGACATGGAGGATTGATGTGGAGGAGCAACATGGAGGAGTGACATGGAGGAGTTACATGGAGGAGTGACATAGAGGAGTGACATGGAGGATTGACATTAAGGAGCAAGGAAGAGTGACATGGAGGAGTGCCATGTAGGAATGACATGGAGGAGTGACATGGAGGAGTGACATGTAGGAGTGACATGGAGGATCGACATGGAGGATAGACATGGAGGAGTGATATGGAGGAGTGACATGGAGGAGTGACATTTAGGAGTGACATGGGGGATCGACATGGAGGAGTGACATGGAGTAGTGATATGGAGGAGTGAGAAGGAGGAGTGACATGGAGGAGTGACATGGAGGAGTGACATAGAGGAGTGACATGGAGGAGTGACATTGAGGAGCAAGGAAGAGTGATATGGAGGAGTGACATGTAGGAGCTTTATGGAGGAGTGACATGTAGGAGTGACATGGAGCAGTGACAAGGAGTATTGACATGGAAGACGGACATAGAGGAGTGAATTTAAGGATCGTCATGGAGGAGTGACATGGAGAAGCAACACAGAGGCTCAACATATAGGAGTTATATTGAGGAGTGACATTGAAGGGCGACATGGAGGCTCAACATGGATGAGTGACATAGAGGAGTAACATGGAGGAGTGACATGGAGGAGTATCATTGAAGGGCAACATGGAGGCTCAACATGGAGGAGTGACATAGAGGAGTGATGTGGAGGAGCGACATGGAGGAGTGACATAGAGGAGTGACATGGAGGAGTGACATTGAGGAGCAAGGAAGAGTGATATGGAGGAGTGACATGGAGGAGAGACATGTTGGAGTGATATGTAGGAGTGACATGGAGGAGTTACATGGAGGATCGACATGGAGGAGTGATATGGAGGAGTGACATGAAGGGATGACATAGAGGAGTGAAATGGAGGGGCAAGAAATAGTGACAAGGAGGAGTGACATGGAGGAGCAACATGGATAATCGACATGGGGGAGTGACATGGTGAGTGAAATGTAAAAATCGAAATGGAGGAGTGACATAAAGGAGTGACGTGATATGGAGGAGTGAAATGGAGGATTGACATGGAGGAGTGACATGGAGGATCGACATGGAGGAGTGACAGAGGAGTGATGTGGAGGAGCGACATGGAGGAGTGATGAGGAGGAGTGACATGGAGGAGTGACATGGAGGAGTTTCATTGAGGAGTGACATGGATGGTTGACATGGAGGAGTGAGAAGTTGGAGTGATATGGAGATGTGACATGGAGGAGTGACATAGAGGAGTGATGTGGAGGAGTGATATTGAGGAGCAAGGAAGAGTGACATGGAGGAGTGACATGGAGGAGCTTCATGGAGGAGTGACATGTAGGAGTGCCATGTAGGAATGACATGGAGGAGTGACCTAGAGGAGTGACATGGAGGAGTGACATAGAGGATTGACGTGTAGGAGCGACATGGAGAAATTACATGGAGAAGTGATATTGAGGAGCAACACGGAGGTTCAACATGTAGGAGTTATATTGAGGAGTGACATTGAAGGGCGACATGGAGGCTCAACATGGAGGAGTGACATAGAGGAGTGACATGGAGGAGCGACATGGAGGAGCGATATGGAGGAGCAAAATGGAGGAGTGACATGGAGGAGTGACATGAAGGAGTGACATGGAGGAGCGACGTGGAAAAGCAAGAAAGAGTGACATGGAGGAGTGACATGGAGGAGTGACATGAAGGAGGAGTGACATGGAGGAGTGACATAGAGGAGTGATGTGGAGGAGCGACATGGAGGTTTGACATGGAGGAGCGACAAGGAGGAGTGACATAGAGGAGTGACATGGAGGAGCGACATGGAGGAGCAATATGGAGGAGCGAAATGGAGGAGTGACATGGATGAGTGACATGAAGGAGGAGTGACATGGAGGAGTGCCATGTAGGAATGACATGGAGTAGTGACATGGAGGATCTACATAGAGGAGTGACATGGAGGAGCAACAAGGAAGAGCGATATGGAGGAGCAAAATGGAGGAGTGACATGGAGGAGTGACATGAAGGAGGAGTGACATGGAGGAGTGACATAGAGGAGTGATGTGGAGTAGTGACATGGAGAAGTGACATGGAGGAGCGACAAGGAGGAGTTACATAGAGGAGTGACATGGAGGATCGACATGGAGGAGTGACATGGAGTAGTGACATGGAGGATTGACATGGAGGAGTGACATGGAGGAGCGACATGGAGGAGCGATATGGAGGAGCGAAATGGATAAGTGACATGGAGGAGTGACATGAATGAGGAGTGACATGGAGGAGTGACATGGAGGATCGACATGGAGGAGTGACATGGAGGAGTGACATTGAGGAGCAAGGAAGAGTGACATGGAGGAGTGACATGTTGGAGCTTCATGGAGAAGTGACATGGAGGAGTGACATGTTAGAGTGACATGGAGGATCGACATGGAGGATAGACATGGAGGAGTGATATAGAGGAGTGACATGGAGGAGTGACATTTAGGAGTGACATGGAGGATCGACATGGAGGAGTGACATGGAGTAGTGATATGGAGGAGTGACATGGAGGAGTGACATAGAGGAGTAAAATGGAGGAATGACATTGAGGAGCAAGGAAGAGTGACATGGAGTAGTGACATGTAGGAGCTTCATGGAGGAGTGACATGGAGGAGTGACATGGAGGAGCTCCATGGAGGAGTGACATAGAGTAGTGACAAGGAGTAGCGACATGGAAGACGGACATGGAGGAGTGAATTTAAGTATCGTCATGGAGGAGTGACATAGAGAAGCAACATGGAGGCTCAACATATAGGAGTGATATTGAGGAGTGACATTGAAGGGCGACATGGAGGCTCAACATGGAGGAGTGACATAGAGGAGTGACAAGGAGGAGTGACATTGAGGAGTATCATTGAAGTGCGACATGGAGGTTCAACATGGAGGAGTGACATGGAGGAGTGACATTGAGGAACAAGGAAGAGTGAGATAGAGGAGTGACATGGAGGAGCTTTATGGAGGAGCTTTATGGAGAGTGACATTTAGGAGTGACATGGAGGATTGACATGGAGGAGTGACATGGAGTAGTGATATGGAGGAGTGACATGGAGGAGCGACATGGAGGAGCGATATGGAGGAGCAAAATGGAGGAGTGACATGGAGGAATGACATGAAGGAGGAATGACATGGAGGAGTGACATAGAGAAGTGATGTGGAGGAGCGAGATGGAGGAGTGACATGGAGGAGCGACAAGGAGGAGTGACATAGAGGAGTGACATGGAGTAGTGACATTGAGGAGCAAGGAAGAGTGACATAGAGGAGTGACATGGAGGAGCTTCATGGAGGAGTGACATGGAGGAGTGACATGGAGGAGCTTCATGGAGGAGTGACATTTAGGAGTGACATGGAGGAGTGACATGGAGGAGCGACATGGAGGAGCGATATGGAGGAGCGAAATGGAGGAGTGACATGGAGGAGTGACATGAATGAGGAGTGACATGGAGGAGTGACATGGAGGATCAACATGGAGGAGTGACATGGAGTAGTGAGAAGGAGGAGTGACATGGAGGAGTGACATGGAGGAGTGACATGGAGGAGTGACATGGAGGAGTGACATTGAGGAGCAAGGAAGAGTGACATGGAGGAGTGACATGTAGGAGCTTCAAGGACAAGTGACATGGAGGAGTGTCATGTTGGAGTGACATGGATGATCAACATGGAGGATAGACATGGAGGAGTGATATAGAGGAGTGACATGGAGGAGTGACATTTAGGAGTGACATGGAGGATCGACATGGAGGAGTGACATGGAGTAGTGATATGGAGGAGTGAGAAGGAGGAGTGACATGGAGGAGTGACATTGAGGAGCAAGGGAGAGTGACATGGAGGAGTGACATGGAGGTGTTACATTTAGGAGTGACATGGAGGAGCGACATGGAGGAGCAATATGGAGGAGCGAAATGGAGGAGTGAAATGGATGAGTGACATGAAGGAGGAGTGACATGGAGGAGTGCCATGTAGGAATGACATGGAGTAGTGACATGGAGGATCTACATAGAGGAGTGACATGGAGGAGCGACATGGAGGAGCGATATGGAGGAGTGAAATGGAGGAGTGACATGGAGGAGTGACATAGAGGAGTGATGTGGAGGAGCGACATGGAGGAGTGACATGGAGGAGCGACAAGGAGGAGTGACATAGAGGAGTGACATTGAGGATCGACATGGAGGAGTGACATGGAGTAGTGACATGGAGGATTGACATGGAGGAGTGACATGGAGGAGCGACATGGAGGAGCGAAATGGAGGAGTGACATGGAGGAGTGACATGAATGAGGAGTGACATGGAGGAGTGACATGGAGGATCGACATGAAGGAGTGACATGGAGTAGTGAGAATGAGGAGTGACATGGAGGAGTTACATGGAGGAGTGACATAGAGGAGTGACATGGAGGAGTGACATTGAGGAGCAAGGAAGAGTGACATGGAGGAGTGAAATGTAGGAGCTTCATGGAGAAGTGACATGGAGGAGTGACATGTTGGAGTGACATGGAGGATCGACATGGAGGATAGACATTGAGAAGTGATATAGAGGAGTGACATGGAGGAGTGACATTTAGGAGTGACATGGAGGATCGACATGAAGGAGTGACATGGTGTAGTGATATGGAGGAGTGAGAAGGAGGAGTGACACTGAGGAGTGACATTTAGGAGCAAGGAAGAGTGACATGGAGGAGTTACATGGAGGAGTTACATTTAGGAGTGACAATGAGGATCGACATGTAGGAGTGACATTGAGTAGTTATATGGAGGATTGAGAAGAAGGAGTGACATGGAGGAGTGACATAGAGGAGTAAAATGGAGGAATGACATTGAGGAGCAAGGAAGAGTGACATGGAGTAGTGAAATGTAGGAGCTTCATGGAGGAGTGACATGGAGGAATGACATGTAGGAGTGACATGGAGGAGTGACATGGAGGAGTGACAAGGAGTAGCGACATGGAAGACGGACATGGAGGAGTGAATTTAAGTATCGTCATGGAGGAGTGACATGGAGAAGCAACATGGAGGCTCAACATATAGGAGTGATATTGAGGAGTGACATTGAAGGGCGACATGGAGGCTCAACATGCAGGAGTGACATAGAGGAGTGACATGGAGGAGTGACATTGAGGAGTATCATTGAAGTGCGACATGGAGGTTCAACATGGAGGAGTGACATGGAGGAGTGACATTGAGGACCAAGGAAGAGTGAGATAGAGGAGTGACATGGAGGAGCTTTATGGAGGAGTGACATTTAGTAGTGACATGGAGGATTGACATGGAGGAGTGACATGGAGTAGTGATATGGAGGAGTGACATGGAGGAGCGACATGGAGGAGCAATATGGAGGAGCAAAATGGAGGAGTGACATGGAGGAATGACATGAAGGAGGAATGACATGGAGGAGTGACATAGAGGAGTGATGTGGAGGAGCGAGATGGAGGAGTGACATGGAGGAGTGACAAGGAGGAGTGACATAGAGGAGTGACATGGAGTAGTGACATTGAGGAGCAAGGAAGAGTGACATAGAGGAGTGACATGGAGGAGCTTCATGGAGGAGTGACATGGAGGAGTGACATGTAGGAGTGACATGGAGGAGCTTCATGGAGGAGTGACATGGAGGAGTGACATGTAGGAGTGACATGGAGGAGCTTCATGGAGGAGTGACATTTAGGAGTGACATGGAGGATTGACATGGAGGAGTGACATGGAGTAGTGATATGGAGGAGTGAGAAGAAGGAGTGACATGGAGGAGTGACATTGAGGAGCAAGGAAGAGTGACGTGGAGGAGTATCATTGAAGGGCGACATGGAGGCTCAACATGGAGGAGTGACATAGAGGAGTGATGTGGAGGAGAGACATAGAGGAGTGATATGGAGGAGCGACATGGAGGAGTGACATAGAGAAGTGACATGGAGGAGTGACATTGAGGAGCAAGGAAGAGTGACATGGAGGAGTCACATGGAGTAGTGACATGTTGGAGTGATATGTAGGAGTGACATGGAGGATTGACATGGAGGAGTGACATGGAGGATCGACATAGAGGAGTGAAATAGAAGAGTGATGTGGAGGAGCGACATTGAGGAGTGACGAGGAGGAGCGACATGGAGGAGTGACATGGAGGAGTTTCATTGAGGAGTGACATGGAGTAGTGACATGGAGGAGTGACATGGAGGAGTGACATGAATGAGTGACATAGAGGAGTGATGTGGAGGAGCGACATGGAGGAGTGACATGAAGGAGTGACAAGGAGGAGTGACATAGAGGAGTGACATGGAGGAGTGACCAGGAGGATCGACATGGAGGAGTGACATGGAGTAGTGATATGGAGGAGTGAGTAGGAGGAGTGACATGGAGACATAGACATAGAGGAGTGACATGTAGGAGTGACATTGAGGAGCAAGGAAAAGTGACATGGAGGAGTGACATGTAGGAGCTTCATGGAGGAGTGACATGGAGAAGTGACATGTAGGAGTGACATGGAGGATCGACATGGAGGATAGACATGGAGGAGTGATATGGAGGAGTGACATAGAGGAGTGACATGGAGGATTGACATTGAGGAGCAAGGAAGAGTGACATGGAGGAGTGACATGGAGGAGCTTCATGGACGAGTGACATGGAGGAGTGACTTGTAGGAGTGACATAGAGGATAGACATGGAGGAGTGACAAGAAGGAGTGAAAATAAGTAGCGACATGGAAGACGGACATGGAGGAGTGAATTTAAGGATCGTCATGGAGGAGTGACATGGAGAAGCAACACGGAGGGTGATATTGAGGAGTGACATTGAAGTGCGACATGGAGGCTCAACATGGAGTAGTGACATAGAGGAGTGATGTGGAGGAGCGACATGGAGGAGTGACATGGAGGAGCGACATGGAGGAGTGACATAGAGGAGTGACATGGAGGAGTTACATTGAGGATTAAGGAAGAGTGACATGGAGGAGTGACATGGGGGAGCAAGGAAGAGTGACATGGAGGAGTGACATGGAGGAGTGACATGTTGGAGTGATATGTAGGAGTGACATGGAGGATTGACATGGAGGAGTGACATGGACGATCGACATGGAGGAGCGATATGGAGGAGTGAAATGGAGGAGTGACATAAAGGAGTGACATAGAGGAGTGACATGGATGAGTGACATTGAGGAGCAAGGAAGAGTGACAAGGAGGAGTGACATAGAGGAGTGACATGGAGGAGTGACATGGAGGAGTGACATTTAGGAGTGACATTGAGGATCGACATGGAGGAGTGACCTGGAGTAGTGACATGGAGGATTGATATGGAGGAGTGACATGGAGGAGAGACATGGAGGAGCGACATGGAGGAGTGACATCGAGGAGCAAGGAAGAGTGACATGGAGGAGTGACATGGAGGAGTGACATGGAGGATCGACATGGAGGATTGACATGGAGGAGTGATATGGAGGAGTGACATAGAGGAGTGAGATGGAGGAGTGACATCGAGGAGCAAGGAAGAGTGACATGGAGGAGTGACATGGAAGAGCTTCATGGAGGAGTGACATGGAGGAGTGATTTGTAGGAGTGACATAGAGGATCGACATGGAGTAGTGACATGGAGGAGTGACATGGAGGAGTGACAAGGTATAGCGACATGGACGACGGACATGGAGGAGTGAATTTAAGGATCGTCATGGAGGAGTGATATGGAGAAGCAACACGGAGGCTCAACATATAGGAGTGATATTGAGGAGTGACATTGAAGGGCGACATGGACGCTCAACATGGAGGAGTGACATAGAGGAGTGATGTGGAGGAGCGACATGGAGGAGTGACATGGAGGAGCAACATGGAGGAGTGACATAGAGGAGTGACATGGAAGAGTGACATTGAGGAGCAAGGAAGAGTGACATGGAGGAGTGACATGGAGGAGCAAGGAAGAGTGACATGGAGGAGTGACATGTAGGAGTGACATGTTGGAGTGATATGTAGGAGTGACATGGAGGATTGACATGGAGGAGTGACATGGAGGATCGACATGGAGGAGCAATATGGAGGAGCCAAATGGAGGAGTGACATGGAGGAGTTACATGAAGGAGCAGTGACATATAGGAGTGATGTGGAGGAGCGACATTGAGGAGTGACATGGAGAAACGAAGAGGAGGAGTGACATAGAGGAGTGACATGGAGGAGTGACATTGAGGAGCAAGGAAGAGTGACATAGAGGAATGACATGGAGGAGCTTCATGTAGGAGTTACATGGAGGAGTGACATGGAGGAGCAACATGGATGATCGACGTGGGGGAGTGACATGGTGGAGTGAAATGGAAAATCGAAATGGAGGAGTGACATGGTGTAGCAAAATGGAGGAGTGACATGGAGGAGTGACATGAAGGAATGAGATTGTGGTTTGAAATGGCGGAGGGACATGGAGGAGTGAGAAGGAGGAGTGACATGGAGGAGTGACATAGACGAGTGATGTGGAGGAGCGACATGGAGGTGTGAAATGGAGGAGCGACAAGGTGGAGTGTCATTGAGGAGCAAGGAAGAGTGACATGGAGAAATGACATGTAAGAGTTACATGGAGGAGTGACATAGAGGAGTGACATTGAGCAGCAAGGAATAGTAACATGGAGGAGTGACATGTAGGAGTTTCATGGAGTAGTGACTTGGAGGAGTGACACGTAGGAGCGACATGGAGGAGCGACATAGAGGAGTGATGTGGAGGAGCGACATCGAGGAGTGACATAGAGGAGTGACATGGAGGAGTGACATTGAGGAGCAAGGAAGAGTGACATGGAGGAGTGACATGGAGGAGTGACATGTAGGACTGACATGGAGGAGTGACATGGAGGAGTGATATGGAGGCACTCCTCCATATCACTCCTCCTTCTCACTAGAAGGAGGAGTGACATGGAAGAGTTACATAGAGGAGTGAAATGGAGGAGTGACATTGAGGAGCAAGGAAGAGTGACATGGAGATGTGACATGGAGGAGCTTCATGGAGGAGTGACATGGAGGAGTGACATGTAGGATTGACATGGAGGATCGACATGGAGGAGTGACATTGAGGAGTGACATGGTGGAGTGACATAGAGGAGTGACGTGGAGGATCGAATGGGAGGAGTGATATGGAGAAGCGATATTGAAGAGTGACATAGGAGGATTGACAAGGAGGAATGACATGGGGGAGCAACATGGAGGAGTTACACAAAAGAGTGACATGGAGGAGCGACATGGATGAGAGATATGGAGTGACATGGAAGACATGAAGAAGAAACATGGAGGTGTGATATGGAGGAGTGATATGGAGGATCGACATGTAGGAGTGACATGGAGGAGTGACATGTAGGAGTGACATGGAGGATCGACATGGAGGATAGACATGGAGGAGTGATATGGAGGAGTGACATAGAGGATTGACATGGAGGAGTGATATTGAGGAGCAAAGAAGAGTGACATGGAGGAGTGACATGGAGGAGCTTCATGGAGGAGTGACATGGAGGAGTGACTTGTAGGAGTGACATAAAGGATCGACATGGAGGAGTGACATGGAGGAGCGACATGGAGGAGTGACATAGAAGAGTGACATGGAGGAGTAACATTGAGGAGCAAGGAAGAGTGACATGGAGGAGTGACATGGAGGAGTGATAGGTAGGAGTGATATGTAGGAGTGACATGGAGGATTGACATGGAGGAGTGACATGGAGGAGCGACATGGAGGAGCGATATGGAGGAACAAAGTGGAGGAGTGACATGAAGGAGGAGTGACATAGAGGAATGATGTGTAGGAGCGATATAGAGGAGTGACATGGAGGAGCGACAAGGAGGAGTGACATAGAGGAGTGACATGGAGGAGTGACATTGAGGAGTAAGGAAGAGCGACATATAGGAGAGACATGCAGGAGCTTCATGAAGGAGTTACATGGAGGATTGACATTTAGGAGTGACATGGAGGATCGACATGGAGGAGTGACATGGAGGAGCAACATGGAGGACATGGAGGAGTGACATGAAGGAGGAGTGACATAGAGGAGTGACATGGAGGAGTGACATTGAGGAGCAAGGAAGAGCGACATATAGGAGTGACATGGAGGAGCTTCATGAAGGAGTTACATGGAGGATTGACATTTAGGAGTGACATGGAGGATCGACATGGAGGAGTGACAAGGAGAAGTGACATGTAGGAGTGACATGGAGGAGTAACATGTAGGAGTGATGTGGAGGAGCGACATGGAGGAGTGATATGGAGGAGCGACAAGGAGAAGTAACATAGAGGAGTGACATGGAGGAGTGACATTTAGGAGTGACATGGAGGATCGACATGGAGGAGTGACATGGAGGAGTGACATGAAGGAATGAGATTGTGGCTAGAAATGGCGGAGGGACATGGAGGAGTGAGAAGGAGGAGTGACATGGAGGAGTGACATAGAGGAGTGATGTGGAGGAGTGACATGGAGGAGTGAAATGGAGGAGTGACATTGAGGAGCAAGGAATAGTAACATGGAGGAGTGACATGGAGGAGTTTCATGGAGGAGTGACATGGAGGAGTGACATGTAGGAGCAACATGGAGGAGCGACATAGAGGAGTGATGTTGAGGAGCGACATGGAGGAGTGACATGGAGGAGCGACATGGAGGAGTGACATAGAGGAGTGACATGGAGGAGTGACATTGAGGAGAAAGGAAGAGTGACATGGAGGAGTGACATGGGGGAGCAAGGAAGAGTGACATGGAGGAGTGACATGGAGTATGACATGTTGGAGTGATATGTAGGAGTGACATGGAGGATTGACATGGAGGAGTGACATGGAGGGTCGACATGGAGGAGCGATATGGAGGAGCAAAATGGAGGAGTGACATGGAGGAGTGACATGAAGGAGTGACATAGAGGAGTGACATGGATGAGTGATATTGAGGAGCAAGGAAGAGTGACATGGAGGAGTGACATGTAGGAGCTTCATGGAGGAGTGACATGGAGGAGTGACATGTAGGAGTGACATGGAGGATCGACATGGAGGATAGACATGGAGGAGTGATATGGAGGAGTGACATAGAGGAGTGACATGGAGGAATGACATCGAGGAGCAAGGAAGAGTGACATGGAGGAGTGACATGGAGGAGCTTCATGGAGGAGTGACATGGAGGAGTGACTTGTAGGAGTGACATAGAGGATCTACATGGAGGAGTGACATGGAGGAGTGAAATGGAAAATCGGAATGGAGGAGTGACATAGAGGAGTGACGTGATATGGAGGAGTGAAAAGGAGGAGTGACATAGAGGAGTGAGTTGGAGGAGCGAAATAGAGGAAGGATATAGAAGAGTGAAATGGAGGAGCTTCATGGAGGAGTGACATATAGGAGTGACATGTAGGAGTGACATGGAGGATCGACATGGAGGAGCGATATGGAGGAGCGAAATGGAGGAGTGACATGGAGGAGTGACATGAAGGAGGAGTGACATGGATGAGTGACATAGAGGAGTGATGTGGAGGAGTGACATTTAGGAGTTACATGGAGGATCGACATGGAGGAGTCACATGGAGGAGTGACAAGGAGTAGCGACATGGAAGACGGACGTGGAGGAGTGAATTTTAGGATCGTCATGGAGGAGTGACATGGAGGAGCGACAAGGAGGAGTGACATGGAGGAATGACATGGTGGAGTGACATTGAGGAGCAAGGAATAGTAACATGGAATGACATGGAGGAGTTTCATGGAGGAGTGACATGGAGGAGTGACATGTAGGAGAGGCATGGAGGAGCGACATAGAGGAGTGATGTGGAGGAGCGACATCGAGGAGTGACATGGAGGAGCGACATGGAGGAGTGACATAGAGGAATGACATGGAGGAGTGACATTGAGGAGCAAGGAAGAGTGCAATGGAGGAGTGACATGGAGGAGTGATATGGAGGAGTGAGAAGGAGGAGTGACATGGAGGAGTGACATAGAGGATTGACATGGAGGAGTGACATTGAGGAGCAAGGAAGAGTGACATGGAGGAGTGACATGGAGGAGCTTCATGGAGGAGTGACATGGCGGAGTGACTTGTAGGAGTGACATAGAGGATCGACATGGAGGAGTGACATTGAGGAGCGACATGGAGGAGTGACATAGAAGAGTGACATGGAGGAGTAACATTGAGGAGCAAGGAAGAGTGACATGGAGGAGTGACATGGAGGAGTGATATGTAGGAGTGATATGTAGGAGTGACATGGAAGATTGACATGGAGGAGTGACATGGAGTAGCAACATGGAGGAGCGATGTGGAGGAGCGAAATGGAGGAGTGACATAGAGGAGTGACATGAAGGAGGAGTGACATGGAGGAGTGACATAGAGGAGTGATATGGAGGAGCGACATGGAGGAGTTACATGGAGGAGTGACAAGGAGGAGTGACATAGAGGGGTGACATGGAGGAGTGACATTAAGGAGCAAGGAAGAGTGACATAGAGGAGTGACATGGAGGAGCTTCATGAAGGAGTTACATGGAGGAGTGACATTTAGGAATGACATGGAGGATCGACATGGAGGAGTGACATGGAGTAGTGACATGGAAGATTGACATGGAGGAGTGACATGGAGGAGCGATATGGAGGAGCGAAATGGAGGAGTGACATGGAGGATTGACATTGGAGGAGTGACATGGAGGAGTGACATGGAGGAGTGACAAGGAGTAGCGACATGGAAGACGGACATGGAGGAGTGAATTTAAGGATCGTCATGGATGTGTGACATGGAGAAGTGACATGTAGGAGTGACATGGAGCAGTAACATGTAGGAGTGACATTGAGGAGTGACGTGGAGGAGCGAATAGAGGAGTGACATAGAGGAATGACATGGTGGAGCGATGTGGAGCAGCAAGAAGGCGTGACATGTAGGAGTGATATGGAGGAGTGACTTGGAGGAGTGACATGTAGGAGTGACATGGTGGAGCAACATGGATGAGAGACATGGAAAAGTGACATGGAGGAGTGACATGGAGAAGTGACATAGAGGAGTGACGAGGAGGAGTGACATTGAGGAGCGACATGGAGGCTCAAAATGTAGGAGTGATATTGATGAGTGAAATGAAGGGGTGACATAGGATAGTGACATGGGTGAGCAAATAAGAGTGACAAGGAGGAGTGATATGGAGGAGCGACATGGAGAATTGACATGGAGGAGTGACATGGTGGAGTGATATTGAGGAGTGACATGGAGGAGTGACATGGCAGAGCAAGGAGGAGTGACATGGAGGAGGTACGTGGAGGAGTGAAATGGAGGGTTGACATGAAGGAGTGATATAGAGGAGCAACATGGATTAGTGACATGGTGGATCGACATGGAGGAATGACATGTAGGAGCAACATGGAGGAGTTACACGGAGGAGCGAAATGGAGGCTCGACATGGAGGAGTGACATTGCGGAGCGACATGGAGGAGTTACATGGAGGAGTGACATGTAGGAGTGACATGGAGGAGTGATATTAAGTAGCAAGGAAGAGTGACAAAGAGGATTGACATGGTGGAATGATATGGAGGATCGACATGGGTGAGTGACATAGAGGAGCGACATTGAGGAGTTACACGGACGAGTTACATGGAGCGGTTACATAGAGGAGTGACATGTAGGAGTGACATGGAGGAGTGACATGTAGGAGTGACATGGGGGAGTTACATGGAGGATCGACATGAAGGAGTGACATGGTGGAGTGACATGGAGGAGCGACATGGAGGAGTGACATGAAGGAGTGACATTGAAGAGCGAAATGGCGGCTCAACATGTAGGAGTGATATTGAGGAGTGACCTGGAGGGGCGACATGGATGATCGACATGGGGGAGTTAAAAGGTGGAGTGAAATGGAAAATCGACATGGAGGAGTGACATGGAGGAGTGACATGGAGGAATGACATAGAGGGGTGACGTGGAGGATTGATATGGAGGAGTGACATGGAGGAGCGACATGGAGGAGCAAAATGGAGGAGTGACATGGAGGAGTGACATGAAGGAATGAGATTGTGGCTTGAAATGGCGGAGGGACATGGAGGAGTGAGAAGGAGGAGTGACATGGACGAGTGACATAGAGGAGTGATGTGGAGGAGCGACATGGAGGAGTGAAATGGAGGAGCGACAAGGAGGAGTGACATTGAGGAGCAAGGTAGAGTGACATGGAGAAATGACATGTAGGAGTTACATGGAGGAGTGACATAGAGGAGTGACATGGAGGAGTGACATTGAGGAGCAAGGAATAGTAACATGGAGGAGTGACATGGAGGAGTTTCATGGAGGAGTGACATGGAGGAGTGACATGTAGGAGCGACATGGAGGAGCTACATAGAGGAGTGATGTGGAGGAGCGACATGAAGGAGTGACATGGAGGAGTGACATTGTAGAGCGATATGGCGGCTCAACATGTAGGAGTGATATTGAGGAGTGACCTGGAGGTGCGACATGGATGATCGACATGGGGGAGTGACAAGGTGGAGTGAAATGGAAAATCGACATGGAGGAGTGACATGTAGGAGTGACATAGAGGGGTGACGTGGAGGATCAACAGGGAGGAGTGACATGGAGGAGCGACATGGAAGAGTGACATGGAGGATCGACATGGAGGAAAGACATGGGGGATAAACATGGAGAAGTAACACGGAGGAGTGACATAGAGGAGCGACATTGATGAGAGACATGGAGTGACATGGAATAGCTACATGGAGGAAAAACATGGAGTCGTGATATGGAGGACTGAGAAGAAGGAGTGACATGGAGGAGTGACAAGGAGTAGCGACATGGAAGACGGACATGGAGTCGTGATTTGAAGGATCGTCATGGAGGAGCAAGGAAGAGTGAAATGAAGGAATGACATGGAGGAGTGACATGGAGGAGCGATATGGAAGATCGTCATGGGGGAGTGACATGGTTTAGTGAAATGGAAAATTGACATGGAGGAACGACATGGTGGATTGATATTGAGGAGTGACATGGAGGCACTCCATGTCATTTAGAGAAGTGACATGGGAAGTGAAGTGGGGGAACGACAGGGAGGAGTGATATGGAGGAGCGACATGGAAGAGTGACATGGAGGAGCAAGGAGGACTGACATGGAGGAGTTACATAGAGGAGCGACATGGACGAGTGACATGGAGGAGCGACATGGAGGAGTGACATGTAGGATTTACATGGAGGAGTTACATGGAGGAGTGACGTGGAAGACAGGGAGGAATGACATGGAGGAGCACAATAGAGGATCGACATGGAGCAGTGACATTCTGGAGTGACATGGAGGAGCGACATTCTGGAGTGACATGGTGGAATGACATGGAGGAGTGATATGGAGTAGCAAGGAGGAGTGACATGGAGGATCGATATGAATAAGTGACATGGAGGAGCGACACGGTGGAGTGACATGGAAGATATGGAGGAGTGACATGGAGGAGCAACATGGAGTATCGACATGGAGGATCAACATGGAGGAGTGACTTGGAAGAATGACATGGAGGAGTGAAATGGAGGAGCGACATGGAGGATTGATATGGAGGACTGACTAGGAGCGACATAGAAGAGCGACATGGAGGATCTACATGGAGGAGCGACATCGCGGAGCGACATGGAAGACTGACAACGAGGAGGTTCATTCTGGATAAACATGGTGGAGCGACATTCTGGAATGACATGGAGGAGCGACATTCTGGAGTGACATGGAGGAGCGATATGGAAGATCGACATGGAGGAGTAACATTTAGGATCTAAATGGAGTAGTGACATGTAGGATAGACCAGGAGGATCGAGAAGGAGGAGCGACATTGAGGAGCAACATGGAGGACTGACATGGAGGATCAACATGGAGGAGTCGACATAGACAAGGAGGACTGACTTAGAGGAGTGACATCCTACAGTTAAATTCTGGAGTGAAATTCTGGAGTGACATGTAGGATCTACATGGAGGATTGACATGGAGGATCGACATGGAGGAGCGACATAGAGGATCGACATGGAGGAGTGTCAAGGTTGATCGACATGGAGAAGTGACATGGAGGAGTGACATGGTAGAGATGTAGGAGTGACATGGAGGAGAGACATGGAAGATCGACATGGAGGAGTGACATTCTGGAGTTAAATCTGGATTGACATGGAGGAGCGACATTCTGGAGTGACATGGAGGAGCGACATGGTGGAGTGATATGGATGAGCAAGGAGGAGCGACATGGAGGATCAACATGTGTCGACATGGAAGACATGGAGGAGTGACATGGAGTAGCGACATGGAGGAGTGACATGGTGGAGCAACATGGAGGATCGAAATGGAGGATCGATGTGGAGGAGTAACAAGGAGGAGCAACATGGAGGATCGACATGGAGGAGCGACATCAAGCAGTGACATGGAGGAGTGACATTCTGGAGTGACATGGAGTAGCGACATGGTGGAGTGATATGGAGGAGCAAGGAGGAGCCACATGGAGGATCGACATGTGTCGACATGGAAGACATGGAGGAGTGACATGGAGGATCGACATGGAGGATCGACATGGAGCAGCGACATGGAGGAGTGACATGGAGAAGCGACATGGAGGATCGACATGGCGGAGTTACATGCAGGACTGACATGGAAGACAGGGAGGAGTGACATGGATGGGCGACATGGAGGTGTGAAATAGAGGATCGACATGGAGGAGGTATATGGAGGAGTGACATTCTGGAGTGACTTTCCTGAGGGACATTCTGGAGTGACATGGAGGTATCGACATGGAGGAGTGACAAGGAGGAGTGATATGGAGGATCAACATAGAGGATTGACATGGAGGAGGGACATGGAGGAGTAACGTTCTGGAGTTAAATTCTGGAGAGACATTCTGGAGTGACATGGAGGAGCGGCATTCTGGGGTGACATGGAGGAGATACATGGAGGAGTGATATGGAGGAGCAGGGACGAGAGACATAGAGGATGGACATGGAATAGTCACATGGAGGAACAACACGAGGAGTGACATGGAACACATGGTGTAGTGACATTGAGGATCGACATTGAGGATTGAAATGGAGTATCGACATGAAACAGTGACATGGAGGAGTGACATGGAAGTGTGTCATGGAGGAGTGACATGGAGGATCGACATGGATGAGTGACATGGAGGAGTAACATGGAACATGGAGGATTGACGTGGAACACAGGGAGGAGTGACATGGAGGAGTGAAATAGAAGATCAACATGGAGGAGTGACATGGAGGAAGGACATGGAGGAGTAACATTCTGGAGTTAAATTCTGGAGTGAAATTCTGGAATTACATGGAGGAGCGACATTCTGGAGTGACATAAAGGGCCGACATTGAAGATCGAAATGGAGGAGTAACATGTTGGATCCACATGGAGGAATGACATGGAGGATCGACATGGAGGAGCGACATTGAGGATCGACAATGAGGATCGACATTGAGGAGCTACATGGAGGAGCTACGTGGAGTAGTGACATGGAGGTCTGACTACGAGGAGGTACATTCTGGAAAGACAGGGTGGAGCTTTATTCTGGAGTGACATGGAGGAGCGACATTCTGGATTGACATGGAAGATCGACATGGAGGAGTAACATGTAGGATTGACATGGAGGAGCGATATGGAGGATCGACAAGGAGGAGCAACATTGAGAAGCAACATGGAGGACTGACATGGAGTAGTGATATGGAAGACAGGGAGGAGTCACATGGAGGAGGAATATGGAGGAGTGACATTCTGGAGTGACTTTCAGGAGGGACATTCTGGAGTGACATGGAGGTATCGACATTGAGTAGTGACATGCAGGAGTGACAAGAAGGAGCGACTCGGAGGAGTGACATGGAGGAGCAACATGGAGGATTGACAAAGAGGTGTAATATGAAGGATCTGCATGGAGGAGCTACATGGAGGATCGAAATGGAGGATCGACATGGAGCAGTGACATGGAGGATTGACATGGAAGTGTGACATGGAGGAGTGACATGGAGGATCGACATGGAGGACTGACTTTCAGGAGGGACATTCTGGAGTGACATGAAGGTATCGACATTGAGTAGTGACATGGAGGAGTGACAAGAAGGAGCGATACGGAGCTGTAACATGAAGGATCTGCATGGAGGAGCTACATGGAGGAGGTACATGGGGGAATGAAATGGAAGACATGGAGGAGTGACATGGTGGAGTGACATGGAAGACATGGAGTAGTGACATGGTGGAGCAACATGGAGGATCGAAATGGAGGATCGACATGGAGCAGTGACATGGAGGGTTGACATGGAAGTGTGACATGGGGAAGTGACATGGAAGATCGACATGGAGGAGTTACATGGAGGAGCGACATGGTGGAGTGACATGGAGGAGTGACATGTAGGATTGACATGAAGGAGTTACATGGAGGAATGACATGGAAGACAGGGAGGAATGACATGGAGGAGCGCAATAGAGGATCGACATGGAGCAGTGACATGGAGCAGGGACTTGGAGGTTTAACAATCTGGAGCTAAATTCTGGAATGACATTCTGGAGTGACATGGAGGAGCGACATTCTGGAGTGACATGGAGGAGCGACATGGAGGATCGATATGAATAAGTGACATGGAGGAGCGACACGGTGGAGTGACATGGAAGACATGGAGCAGTGAAATGGAGGAGCAACATCGAGGATCGACATGGAGGATCGACATGGAGGAGTGACATGGAGGAGCAACATGGAAGAGCGACATGGAGGAACTACATGGAGGAGCAACATGGTAGAGCGACTAGGAGGAGCTACATGGAGGAGCGACATCGCGGAGCGATATGGAGGACTGACATGGAGGAGTGACGTGGAGGAGTGATATTGAAGACAGGGAGGAGTTACATGGAGGGTCGACATGGAGGAGTGACATGGAGGAGGAATATGGAGGATTGACATTCTCGAGTTACTTTCAGGAGGGACATTCTGGAGTGACATGGAGGTATCGACATTGAGTAGTGACATGGAAGAGTGACAAGAAGGAGCGACACGGAAGAGTGACATGGAGGAGCTACATGGAGGATTGACAGAGAGGTGTAAAATGAAGGATCTGCATGGAGGAGCTACATGGAGGAGTGACATGGTGGAGTGACATGGAAGACATGGAGTAGTGACATGGTGGAGCAACATGTAGAATCGAAATGGAGGATCGACATGGAGCAGTGACATGGAGGAGTGACATGGAAGTGTGACATGGAGGAGTCACATGGAGGATCGACATGGATGAGTGACATGGAGGAGCGACATGGTGGAGTGACATGGAGGAGTGACATGTAGGATTGACATGGTGGAGTTACATGGAGGAGTGACATGGAGGAGCGACATTCTGGAGTGACATTGAGGAGCAACATGGAGGAGTGACATGGAGGATTGACATGAAGGAGTTACATGGAGGAGTGACGTGGAGGAGCGACATTCTGGAGTGACATGGAGGAGTGAAATGGAGGAGCGACAAGGAGGAGTGACATGGAGGAGTGACATGGTGGAGAGACATGGAGGATCGACATGGAGGAGTGACATGGAGGAGCGACATGGAAGAGTGACATGGAGGAGCAACATAGAGGATTGACATAGAGGTGTAACATGAAGGATCTGCATGGAGGAGCTACATGGAGGAGTGACATGGTGGAGTGACATGGAAGACATGGAGTAGTGAAATGGTGAAGCAACATGGAGGATCGAAATGGAGGATTGACATGGAGCAGTGACATGGATGAGTGACATGGAAGTGTGACATGGAGGAGTGACATGGAGGATTGACATGGAGGAGTGACATGGAGGAGCGACATGGTTGAGTGACATGGAGGAGTGAAATGTAGGATTGACATGGAGGAGTTACATGGAGGAGTGACGTGGAAGACGAGGAGGAATGACAAGGAGGAGCGCAATTGATGATCGACATGCAGCAGTGACATGGAGGAGGGACATGGAGGAGTGACATGGAAGAGCGACATGGAGGAGTAACATGTAGGATCGACATGCAGGATTGACATGGAGAAGTGACATGGAGGAGTGTCATGGAAGACATGGAGGAGTGACATGGAGGAATTACTTGGAGAAGTCACAGGAAGGAGGGACAAGGAGGAGTGACATGGTTGAGCGACATGGAGGAGGGACATGGAGGAGCTACATTCTGGGTTGACATTCTGGAGTGACATTCTGGAGTGACATGTAGGAGTGACATGGAGGAGGGACATGGAGGAGCTACATTCTGGGTTGACATTCTGGAGTGACATTCTGGAGTGACATGTAGGAGTGACATTATGGAGTGACATGGAGGAGTGACATTCTGGAGTGAAATGGAGGAGTAACATGGAGGAACAAGGATGAGCGACATGGTGGGTCGACATGGAGGTGTGACATGGAGTAGCAACTTGTAGGAGTGACATGGAGGATCGACATGGAGGAGTGACATTGAGGCACTCCTCAATGTCGACATTAAGGAGTGACTTCGAGGAGAGACTTAGAGGAGGGACAGGGAGGAGGGACATTTTGGAGTGACGAGGAGGAGCGACATGGAGGAGTGACATGGAGGAGCAAGGATGAGCGACATGGAGGATCGACATGGAGGAGCGGCATAAAGCAGTGACATGGAGGAGTGACATGGAGGAGCAACATGCAGGATCGACATGGAGGAGTGACATGGAGCAGTGACTTCCAGGATAAACATGAAGGAGTGACATGGAGGATCAACATAGAGGAGCGACATGGAGGAGCGAAATGGAGGAGTGACAAGGAGGACCAACATGGAGGAGCGACATGGAGTAGCTAAATGGAGGAGTGACATGGAGGAGCGACAAGGAGGAGTGACGTGGATGATCGACATGTAGGAGTGACATGGATGATTGATATGGAGTAGCGACATGGAGGAGCGACATGGAGGATTGATATGGAGTAGCGACATGGAGGAGCGACATGGAGGAGTGACATGGAGGAGCGACATTGAGGAGTGACAAGAAGAAGTGACATGGAGGAGTGACATGGAGGAGTGACATTGAGGAGTGACAAGAAGAAGTGACATGGAGGAGTGACATGGAGGATTGACATGGAGGAGTGACATGGAGGAGTGACATACAGGAGCGACATTCTGGAGTGACATGGAGGAGTGACATGGAGGAGCAAGGATGAGGGACATGGTGGATCGACATGGAGGAGTGACATGGAGTATTAACTTGGAGGAGTTAGATGGAGAATCGACATGGAGGATTGACATGGAGGTGCGACATGGAGGAGTGACATGTAGGATCGACATGCAGGAGTGACATGGAGGAGTGACATGGAGGAGTGTCATGGAAGACATGGAGTAGTGACATGGAGGAGTTGCATTGAGGAGTCACAGGAAGGAGGGACATAGAGAAGCAACATTCTGGAGTGACATGGAGGAGTGACATGGAGAAGCAAGGATGAGGGACATGGTGGATCGACATGGAGGAGTGACATGGAGTAGCAAGTTGGAGGAGTGACATGGAGGATCGACATGGAGAAGCGACATGGAGGAGCGACATCTAGGATCTACATGGAGGATAGACATGGAGCATCGACATGGAGGAGTGACATTGAGGAGTGACATTAAGGAGTGACATGGAGGAGTGACATGGAGTAGCAAGGATGAGCGACATGGAGTATCGACATGGAGTAGAGACATGGAGGAGCGGCATGAAGCAGTTATATGGAGGAGTGACATGGAGGAGCGACATGAAGGATCGACATGGAGGAGTGACATGGAGCAGTGACATGCAGGATCGACATGGAGGAGGGAGATTCTGGATTGACATAGAGTAGCGACATCGAGGAGTGACATGGAGGAGCAAGGATGAGCGACATGGAGGATCGATATGGAGGAGCGACATGTAGGTTCTACATGGAAGAGCAACATGGAGGAGTGAAATGGAGGAGTGACATGGAGGATCTACATGGAGGACTGACATGGAGGAGCGACATGGAGAAGCGACATGGAGGAGTCACATTCTGGAGTGACATTCTGGTGTGACATGGAGGAGCGATATGGAAGAGTAAAATGGAGGAGTAAGAATGAGCGACATGGACGATCGACATGGAGGAGTGACATTGAGGACTGTCAAGGAGAAGTGACATGGAGGACCGGCATGGAGCATTGATATGAAGGAGTGACATGGAGGAGCGACATGGAGGAGTGATATGTAGGATCGACATGCAGAAGTGACATGGAGGAGTGTCATGGAAGACATGGAGTAGTGACATGGAGGAGTTACATTGAGGAGTCACAGGAAGGAGGGACATGGAGGAGCGACATTCTGGGTTGACATTCTGAAGTGACATGGAGGAGCGACATTCTGGAGTGACATAGAGGAGCGACATGGATGAGTGACATTGAGCAGTGACATGTCGGAGTGACATGGAGGAGTGACATGGAGGACTGACATGGAGGATCGACATGGATGGGTGACATGGTGGAGTGACATTGAGGAGTGACAAGAAGAAATGACATGGAGGAGTGACATGGAGGATCGACATGGAAGAGCGACATGGAGGAGTGACATGTAGGATCGACATGCAGGAGTGACATGGAGGAGTGACATGGAGGAGTGATGTTGTTGATCGACATGAAGGACTGAAATGGAAAAGCTACATGGAGAAGCGACATTGAGGAGCGACATGGAGAATCGACATGGAGGAGTGACATTGAGGAGTGACATTAAGGAGTGACATGGAGAAGTGACATGGAGGTGGGACATGGAGGAGGGAGATTCTGGATTGACATGGAGTAGCGACATGGAGGAGTGACATGGAGGAGCAAGGATGAGCGACATGGAGGATCGACATGGAGGAGCGACATGTAGGTTCTACATGGAAGAGCAAAATGGAGGAGTGAAATGGAGGAGTGACATGGAGTATCGACATGGAGGACTGACATGGAGGAGCGACATGGAGAGGAGGAGTCACAGGAAGGAGGGACATGGAGGAGCGACATTCTGGGTTGACATTCTGGATTGACATGGAGGAGTGACATGGAGAAGCAAGGATGAGCGACATGGTGGATCGATATGGAGGAGTGACATGGAGGATTGATATGGAGGAGTGACATGGAAAATGTAACATGAAGAGGTAACATGGAGGAGCGACATGGAGGAGTGACATTTAGGACCTACATAGAGGAGCAACATGAAGGAGAGAAATGGAGGAGTGACATGGAGGAGAAACATGGCGTAGTGAGAGGGATGAGTGACATGGGGGATCGACATGGACGAGTGACCTGGAGGAGCGACATGCAGAAGAAACTTGGAGGAGTGACATGAAGCAGTGACATGGAGGAGTGACTTCGAGGAGGGACATTTTGGAGTGACAAGGAGGAGCGACATGAAGGAGTGACATGGAGGAGCAAGGATGAGCGACATGGTGGATCGATATGGAGGAGTGAAATGGAGGATCGACATGGAGGAGTGACATTTAGGACCTAGGAGCGACATGCAGAAGAAACTTGGAGGAGTGACATGAAGCAGTGACATGGAGGAGTGACTTCGAGGAGGGACATTTTGGAGTGACAAGGAGGAGCGACATGAAGGAGTGACATGGAGGAGTGACATGGAGGAGCGACATGGCGGAGTTAGAGGGAGGAGTGACATTCTGGAATGACATGGAGGAGCATCACTCTGGACTGACATTGAGAAGCAACATGGAGGAGTGCCATGGAGGAGCAAAGCGGAGCGACATGGAAGATTGAGGACTGTCATGAAGGAGTGACATGGAGGATCGAAATAGAGCAGTGATATGAAGGAGTGACATGGAGGAGTAACATAGAGGAACGACATGGAGGATAGACATGGAGGATTGACATGGATGAGCGACATGGAGGAGTGACATGTGGGATCGACATGCAGGAGTGACATGGATGAGTGACATGGAGGATTGTCATGGAAGACATGGAGGAGTGACATGGAGGAGTTACATGGAGGAGGGACATGGAGGAGCGACATTCTTGGTTGACATTCTGGAGTGACATTCTGGAGTGACATGGAGGAGCAAGGATGAGCGACATGGTGGATCGACATGTAGGAGTGACATGGAGGAGCAACTTGGAGGAGTGACATGGAGGCTCGACATGGAGAAGCGACATGGAGGAGCGAAATCTAGGATCTACATGGAGGAGCAACATGGAGGAGTGACATTGAGGAGTGATATGCAAGATCGACATGGAGGATTGACATGGAGGAGCGACATGGAAGACATGGAATAGTGACATGGAGGAGTTACATTGAGGAGTCACAGGAAGGAGGGACATGGAGGAGCGACATTCTGGGTTGACATTCTGAAGTGACATGGAGGAGTGACAAGGAGGAGCGACATGGAGGAGTTAAATGGAGGAGTGACATGGAGGATCAATCATAGTTTAGCATATCGAAAGATTTCATGATAAAAATTCATTCTAAAGTATGTCAAAAAATGTCATTAAAAAAAGTAATAGTAGTGTTTTGAAATTTTCTTGAAAAAAAAGTCATACTTGAAAGTTTTTGACATACTTTCATGAAAAGAAATCATAGCGTAGCATGTCGAAAAATTTCTTGAGAAAAATTAATTGTATAACATGTTTAAAATTTTCTTGAAAAAAAGTTAAAGTATAGCTTGTCGAAAAATTTCATGAAAAAAATTTTTAGTTTAGTATGTGGAAAAATGTCATGAAAAAAAATAATTGTATAATAAATCAAAAAATATCTTGAAAAAAAGTCATAGTATAGTCGTCGAAAAATTCCATGAAAAGAAATCATAGCATAGTCTGTCAAAAACAATTCATGAAAGAAAAGTCATGTCGAAAAAAGTCATACTATATTGTATATCAAAAAATTTCATGAAATAAACTTCATTGTATAATATTTCGAAAAATTTCATTAATAAAAGTCATTGTGTAATATCTCGAAAAAATGTCTTGAAAAAAGTCAAAGTTTAACGGTGTAAAGTAAGTAAGAGTGTTTTTGATTAATACAGTTAAAGTCATATTTAATTTTGGACAACCAGCCATTTTTTCTGAAGAGCTTTTATCTTATAAACAGTGTATCTATTATTGCGGACAGCCAGGGCTTTTATTTTGAATTACATGAAGGTGCACTGTGGGTAACCTACAGCAGAAAGAGACTGTGATGCTGTGGGTAAGTTGGTCCGTTGCCAGCTCCGCTATAATAAGTTGTTAGTAATATTACTAACAACTTGAAAAAAAGTTGTAAAAAGCTGTTTTTTAAACAGCAATTGAAAAAATAATGAAGCCAAGGTGTGGATGGGCCTGTGGCACACGAGCCATTCCCTGGACCTGAGCCTGTTCTGCTCTATAATTAAAGTTGTTACACAGTGTGGAAAAGTGTTCAATCTTTTCTGTTTGTTGAGCAGAACGTGCCCGCTGTGTTCCGTGGCGTTCCTGGAGGTGGCAGCAGAGCATAGTTAGCTGCATGTGGGCCTCTTCTGTTGTTGAGGAAAGATAAAAACTAAGGGACATTTGGAGTTTAGGGTAAAGAAACACACTAGCAATACTTGTAAACATTACATTTAATTCATTTTAAATTGATATAACTATGTGGCTGTGGAAATATGTTTTATGTATTTGATGTTTATGCTTTTACAATGTAATTGTAACCTGTGTTGAAATGTACCACTATACGATCACAATGTACAACTCTAGTTTTCATCACTAAACTTGCGTTAACTGTCTTTCTCATCCAAAACCACTCAGGAACGCATTTCTCCTCAAGAAACACTGAAACGTGCATTTATATGAAGAATATATGATTTATTTACAGAAACACATCTGTTATACTGGAAACATACAAAAAAGAGACAGAATATGAAAATAAACATTGTTTTCTCAAATTTTACATTAGAATTCGCTTCCAAGTATCAAATCTTCATTCTGAGCTCAATTCTATGCAAAACTCTTGTTTTCATCACTAAACTCAGTTAATATCTCTTTCTCTCCAATAAACCACACAGAAAAGCATTTCTCCTCAAGAAACACTGAAAAGTGCATTTATATGAAAATGATGTGATTTCTTCAGAAAAGAAATCTCTTTTATTGGAAACATACAAAACAGGATGAAAATGAAAGGGAATATATTTTTACAATTTTTTTACATAATAGTTGGCCTTTCTGCATCAAACCTTCACACTGACCTCAATTCCATGTAAAACTTTAGTTTTCATCACTAAACTTGCTTAAACTGTTTTAAAAAAAATCCATTGTATGATATGTCAAAAGATTTCATGAAAAAAAAGTCATAGGCATGTCGAAAAAAATCCATGAAATAAATTAAATTGTATAATATGTTGAAAAAAATCATTTAAAAAAATGTATCGTATAATAGTCGAAAAATTTTTTGGAAAAAAAGTCAAAGTATAGTATTTCAAAAAATGTCTGGAAAAAAGTTATACTACTACTATATATTTTGAATTTGTTTTGAAAAAAAGTCATACTATATTGTATATCGAAAGATTTCATGAAAATAATTCATAGCAAAAATTAATTGTATAACATGTCGAACAAAGTTAAACTATATCGTGTCGAAAAATTTCATGAAAAAAATTAATTGTATAATAAATCGAAAAATGTCTTGAAAAAAAGTCATAGTATAGTCGAAAAAAATCATTGTATAAAATATCGAAAAAAAAAAATGAAAAAAAAGTACCGTATAAGATGTCGAAAATTTTCTTGAAGAAATGTCAAAGTATAGTTTTTCAAAAAATGTCATGAAAAAAAAGTTATAGTATACCATTTTGAAATTTTTTGGAAAAAAATACAATATTGTATATATCATATGTTGAAAAAATTTATGAAAAAAGTCTAATTCTAATTCAAAGTTTCCAAATTCAGCCCGTGATGTTGTGGTCAGCTGCACTGTCCCCGATGAAAAAAGCATACACTTGTAGTGTGCCGCCACTTTTTTTGAGTTATCGGTGTGAAGCATGCCCCTCGTTTCATTTTCTTCATCCCCAGCGTGACAGAAGCCACAGCGCTGGCCGCCATCTCCCGGGCTGGCCCGAAGAGGGGACCTGTCCCGATGAGAGGAACTCTCCTCGTCTGCAGCCTGCGAGGAAGTGGAACGGGCGTCTTCCGATTTGCCACGAGATCCCGCCTTGGCCCTCCCCTTCTCAAACCTTCCACTGCCCCTACTTTGTGGAGGCAATGAGTCTGAATCATTGGCCAAAAAAAAAGTCAATAGAAGTTTTTTCAGACTTCTATTGTCTGACATTTTTAAGATTTTTTTTCCAGACTTTTTTTGTCTGACATTTTTCAGATCTTTTTTTCAGACATTTTCAGATCATTTTTTTCGGACAGTTTTTTCAGACTTTTTTTGTCCGACAATTTTCAGATCTTTTTTTTCAGACTTTTTTTGTCCAAGATTTTTCAGATCTTTTTTTCAGATCTTTTTTTTCAGACTTTTTTTTCAGACATTTTCAGATCATTTTTTTCGGACAGTTTTTTCAGACTTTTTTTGTCCGACAATTTTCAGATCTTTTTTTTCAGACTTTTTTTGTCCAAGATTTTTCAGATCTTTTTTTCAGATCTTTTTTTTCAGACTTTTTTTTCAGACATTTTCAGATCTTTTTTTTCGGACAGTTTTTTCAGACTTCTTTTGTCCAACATTTTTCAGACTTTTTTTGTCCGACAATTTTCAGATCTTTTTTTTCAGACTTTTTTTGTCAACATTTTTCAGATCTTTTTTTCAGATCTTTTTTTTCAGACTTTTTTTTCAGACATTTTCAGATCATTTTTTTCGGACAGTTTTTTCAGACTTTTTTTGTCCGACAATTTTCAGATCTTTTTTTTCAGACTTTTTTGTCCAAGATTTTTCAGATCTTTTTTTCAGATCTTTTTTTTCAGACTTTTTTTTCAGACATTTTCAGATCTTTTTTTTCGGACAGTTTTTTCAGACTTCTTTTGTCCAACATTTTTCAGACTTTTTTTGTCCGACAATTTTCAGATCTTTTTTTTCAGACTTTTTTTGTTCAACATTTTTCAGATCTTTTTTTCAGATCTTTTTTTTCAGACTTTTTTTTCAGACATTTTTTTCAGACTTCTTTTGTCCAACATTTTTCAGATTTTTTTTGTTCGACATTTTTCAGATCTTTTTTTCAGACTTTTTTTGTCCAAGATTTTTCAGATCTTTTTTTCAGATCTTTTTTTTCAGACTTTTTTTTCAGACATTTTCAGATCATTTTTTTCGGACAGTTTTTTCAGACTTTTTTTGTCCGACAATTTTCAGATCTTTTTTTTCAGACTTTTTTTGTCCAAGATTTTTCAGATCTTTTTTTCAGATCTTTTTTTTCAGACTTTTTTTTCAGACATTTTCAGATCATTTTTTTCGGACAGTTTTTTTCAGACTTTTTTTGTCCGACAATTTTCAGATCTTTTTTTTCAGACTTTTTTTGTCCAAGATTTTTCAGATCTTTTTTTCAGATCTTTTTTTTCAGACTTTTTTTTCAGACATTTTCAGATCTTTTTTTTCGGACAGTTTTTTCAGACTTCTTTTGTCCAACATTTTTCAGACTTTTTTTGTCCGACAATTTTCAGATCTTTTTTTTCAGACTTTTTTTGTTCAACATTTTTCAGATCTTTTTTTCAGATCTTTTTTTTCAGACTTTTTTTTTCAGACATTTTTTTCAGACTTCTTTTGTCCGACATTTTTCAGATTTTTTTTGTTCGACATTTTTCAGATCTTTTTTTCAGAACTTTTTTTTTAGACTTTTTTTTCAGGCTTCTTTTGTCTGACATTTTTCAGATATTTTTTCCAGACTTTTTTTGTCCGACAATTTTCAGATCTTTTTTTTCAGACTTTTTTTTCAGACATTTTCAGATCTTTTTTTTCAGACAGTTTTTTCAGAGTTCTTTTGTCCGACAATTTTCAGATCTTTTTTTTCAGACTTTTTTTGTCCAACATTTTTCAAATCTTTTATTTCAGATCTTTTTTTTCAGATCTTTTTTTTCAGACTTTTTTTGTCCGACATTTTTCAGACTTTTTTTTCAGACATTTTCAGATCTTGTTTTTCGGACAGTTTTTTCAGACGTCTTTTGTCCGACATTTTTCAGTCTTTTTTTTCAGACTTTTTTACGGGCTTTTCTTTCAGACTTTTTTTTCAGACTTCTTTTGTCCGACATTTTTCAGACTTTTTTTCAGACTTTTTTTCGGGCTTTTTGTCCGACATTTTTCAGATCTTTTTTTCAGATCATTTTTTTTCAGACTTTTTTTTCAGACATTTTCAGATCTTTTTTTTCGGACAATTTTTTCAGACTTTTTTTGTCCGACAATTTTCAGATCTTTTTTTTCAGACTTTTTTTACAGACTACTTTTGTCCGACATTTTTCAGATATTTTTTTCAGACTTTTTTTGTCCGACAATTTTCAGATCTTTTTTTTCAGACTTTTTTCCAGACATTTTCAGATCTTTTTTTTCGGACAATTTTTTCAGACTTCTTTTGTCCGACATTTTTCAGACTTTTTTTCATACTTTTTTTCGGGCTTTCGTTCAGACATTTTTCAGATCTTTTTTTTCAGACTTTTTTTTGGGGGTTTTTTCGGGCATTTTTTCAGACTTTTTTTTTCCGACATTTTTCAGATATTTTTTCCAGACTTTTTTGTCCGACAATTTTCAGATCTTTTTTTTCAATATAATTAAAGTTGTTACACAGTGTGGAAAAGTATTCAATCATTTCTCTTTGTTGAGCGGAACGTGCCCGATGTGTTCCATGGCGTTCCTGGAGGTGGCAGCAGAGCATAGTTAGCTGCATGTGGGATTCTTCTGTTGTTGAGGGAAGATAAAAACTAAGGGACATTTGGAGTTTAGGGTAAAGAAACACACTAGCTACACTTGTAAACATTACATTTAATTAGTTTTGCATTACATTACATTAAGTTAGTTTGTTTTTGTGTGAATTTATTATTATTATTCGTTGTCTGCCGAATAAGCGCAATTTGCCGTGAGCTGGAATGAGATGGAAACATGAAACTTGGCATAGGAACTGGAATGATGTGCAGCTGCTTCTCAAGAACTATGACCCCAATCGGCCACATGATGGCGCTGTAATTAACGCCCAAACACGCGATTTTGAAAAGGCCACGCCCCTCACACCGTAAGTCTGATTGACTTGAAACTCGACACACATGTCTAGCTCCGTGTGATCTACAAAAAAGCTGCTCAGACCACTAACGTCCGCCTAACTAGATTTTCCGCCATATTGGATTTTTTGAAAAACAGATTTTTGACATCTCCTCCTAAACCGTAGGTCCGATTGCTACCAAATTTTCTGTGGATCATTATTGGACTAATGTCATCTAAAGTTTCATAAAGCGTGTTGATACCTCATTGCGTTATGAATCTGTTGATCAACAAACTTTTCAATTGGAGGGGCTTAGCAGGAAATTAGCCATAATTCATTGACCATTAGTCAAATCATCATAAATCTTGGTAGATATCTTCAGTATATGTTTGGGAAGAGGCATACCAAAGAGTTTTCTGCTTGACACATAGGGGGCGCCACAAATATCAGAAACTTGTATCGCAAGATCCGGTGGACAGAATTTTATCAAATTTGGTGCACATACTCTGGGGGCAAGTATTAACCAAGATCTATAGTGTCATATTGATCGGTGCATGTGGGCGTGGCCTATTTATCATTTTATGCTAAATTATGCCTTTGCTCAATTTGCTGTGAGCTGGAACGAGCTAGAGACATGCGACTTGGTACCATAAGTGTACATGATGTCATAATGCTTCACATAAAATATGAAAACAATTGGCCACATGGTGGCGCTATAAAATTTTTCAAGGCCAGCCCCCTCACACCATAAGTCCTATCAATTTGAAATTTGACAGACATGTGCTGCTGAATGTGATCTACAAAAAAGTCTCTTGGACCACGAAAGTCCACCAACTAAATTTTCCGCCATGTTGAATTTTTTGAAAAACACATTTTTGACATCTCCTCCTAAACCGTAGGTCTGATTGCTGGCATATTTTCTGCGAATTGGACCAGGCTCATCAAAGGTTGCATAAAGCTTGTTGATATGTTATTGTGTTGTTAAGATATTGACCAATTCATTTTTAAGGGGCGGGCTCAGCACGTCAATAGACCTAACTTCACAAGCCTTTGGCCCATCATCTCCAAACTTGCAGCATATGTTCACAAGAGTAGCGGAAACATCTGCTGAAAGTTTCATTCAAATCGGCCACATGGTGGCGCTGTAATTAACGCCCAAACATGCGATTTTGGAAAGGCCACGCCCCTCAAACCGTAAGTGCGATTGACTTGAAATGTGACACATATGTGCTAGCTCTGTGTGATCTACAAAAAAGCTGCTCAGACCACTAACCAGATAGCCTAACTAGATTTTGCGCCATATTGGATTTTTTTGAAAAACAGATTTTTGACATCTCCTCCTAAGCCGTTGGTATGATTGCTACCAAATTTTCAATGGATCATTATTGGACTAATGTCATCTAAAGTTGCATAAAGCGTGTTGATACCTCATTGCGTTATGAATCTGTTGACCAATGAACTTTAAGAGGGCAGGGCTCAGCACATCAGTAGACCTAAGTCCTATCAATTTGAAATTTGACAGACATGTGCTGCTGAATGTGATCTACAAAAAAGTCTCTTGGACCTCCAAAGAGCACCTGGAAATATTTTCCGCCATATTGGATTTTTTGAAAAACACATTTTTGACATCTCCTCCTAAGCCGTTGGTCCGATTGCTGGAATATTTTCTGCGAATCATTATTGGACCAGGCTCATCAAAAGTTGCATTAAGCTTGTTGATATGTTATTAGTCGCTTAATATGTCTTTCTCACCCAAAATCACTCAGGAACGCATTTCTCCTCAAGAAACACTGAAATGTGCATTTATATGAAGAATATGTGATTTATTTAAAGAAACACATCTGTTATACTGGAAACATACAAAAAAGAGACAGAATATGAAAAGAAACATTGTTTTCTCAAATTTTACATTAGAATTCGCTTCCAAGTATCAAATCTTCATTCTGAGCTCAATTCTATGCAAAACTCTTGTTTTCATCACTAAACTCGCTTAATATGTCTTTCTCATCCAAAACCACTCAGGAACGCATTTCTCCTCAAGAAACACTGAAACTTGCATTTATATGAAGAATATGTGATTTATTTACAGAAACACATCTGTTATACTGGAAACATACAAAAAAGAGACAGAATATGAAAAGAAACATTTTCTCAAATTTTACATTAGAATTCGCTTCCAAGTATCAAATCTTCATTCTGAGCTCAATTCTATGCAAAACTCTTGTTTTCATCACTAAACTCGCTTAATATGTCTTTCTCATCCAAAACCACTCAGGAACGCATTTCTCCTCAAGAAACACTGAAACGTGTATAATAATATAATAATAATAATAATAATATGAAAATGATGTGATTTCTTCAGAAAATCAATCTCTTATATTGGAATCATACAAAACAAGGCAGAATATGAAAAGAATCATTGTTTTCTCAAACTTTACATTAGAATTCACTTCCCATCATCAAATCTTCATTCTGAGCTCAATTCTATGCAAAACTCTTGTTTTCATCACTAAACTCAGTTAATATCGCTTTCTCTCAAAAAAAACACACAGAAAAGCATTTCTCCTCAAGAAACACTGAAAAGTGCATTTATATGAAAATGATGTGATTTCTTCAGAAAAGAAATCTCTTTTATTAGAAACATACAAAAAAGGATGAAAATGAAAGGGAATATATTTTTACAATTTGTTTACATAATAGTTGGCCTTTCTGCATCAAACCTTCACACTGACCTCAATTCCATGCAAAACTTTAGTTTTTGTTGTGGTCAGCTGCACTGTCCCCGATGAAAAAAGCATACACTTGTAGTGGGACGCCACTTTTTTTGAGTTATCGGTATGAAGCATGCCCCTCGTTTCATTTTCTTCATCCCCAGCGTGACAGAAGCCACAGCGCTGGCCGCCATCTCCCGGGCTGGCCCGAAGAGGGGACCTGTCCCGATGGGAGAAACTCTCCTCGTCTGCAGCCTGCGAGGAAGTGGAACAGGCGTCTTCCGATTTGCCACGAGATCCGGCTTGGCCCTCCCCTTCTCAAACCTTCCACTGCCCCTACTTTGTGGAAGCAATGAGTCTGAATCATTGGCCAAAAAAAAAAGTCAATAGAAGTTTTTTCAGACTTCTATTGTCCGACATTTTTCAGACTTCTTTTGTCCGACATTTTTCAGATATTCTTTCCAGACTTTTTTTGTCCGACATTTTCAGCTCTATTTTTTCAGACTTTTTTTATCCGACAATTTTCAGACTTTTTTTTCAGACATTTTCAGATCTTTTTTTTCGGACAGTTTTTTCAGAAGCCTTTTGTCCGACATTTTTCATTTATTTTTTTCAGATCTTTTTATTCAGATCTTTTTTTTCTGACAGTTTTTTCAGATTTATTTTGTCCGACATTTTTCAGATCTTTTTTTCAGATCTTTTTTTTCAGACATTTTCAGATCTTTTTTTCAGATCTTTTTTTTCAGACATTTTCAGATCTTTTTTTTCAGACTTTTTTTTCAGATCTATTTTTTCAGAAAATGTCGGACAAAAAAAGTCGGGAAAAAAAATCTGAAAAATGTCGGACAACAGAAGTCTGAAAAAACTTCTATTGACTTTTTTTTTGGCCAATGATTCAGACTCATTGCCTCCACAAAGTACGGGCAGTGGAAGGTTTGAAAGTGGAAGTTTTACATGGAATTGAGGTCAGTCTGAAGGTTTGATGCAGAAAGGCCAACTATTATGTAAAAAAATGTAAAAATATATTCCCTTTCATTTTCATCCTGTTTTGTATGTTTCCAATAAAAGAGATTTCTTTTCTGAAGAAATCACATCATTTTCATATAAATGCACTTTTCAGTGTTTCTTGAGGAGAAATGCTTTTCTTTTTTTTCTTTTTTGTTTTTTTTGAGAGAAAGCGATATTAACTGAGTTTAGTGATGAAAACAAGAGTTTTGCATAGAATTGAGCTCAGAATGAAGATTTGATGATGGGAAGCGAATTCTAATGTAAAGTTTGAGATAACAATGATTCTTTTCATATTCTGCCTTGTTTTGTATGATTCCAATATAAGAGATTGATTTTCTGAAGAAATCACTTCATTTTCATATAAATGCACTTTTCAGTGTTTCTTGAGGAGAAATGCGTTCCTGAGTGGTTTTGGATGAGAAAGACATATTAAGCGAGTTTAGTGATGAAAACAAGAGTTTTGCATAGGGTTAGGGTTAGAAGTTAGAAGCGACACGGTGGAGTGACATGGAAGATATGAAGGAGTGACATGGAGGAGCAACATGGAGTATCGACATGGAGGATCAACATGGAGGAGTGACTTGGAAGAACGACATGGAGGAGCGACATGGAGGATTGATATGGAGGACTGACTAGGAGCGACATAGAAGAGCGACACGGAGGATCTACATGGAGGAGCGACATCACGGAGCGACATGGAAGACTGACAACGAGGAGGTTCATTCTGGATAAACATGGTGGAGCGACATTCTGGAATGACATGGAGGAGCGACATTCTGGAGTGACATGGAGGAGCGATATGGAAGATCGACATGGAGGAGTAACATTTAGGATCTAAATGGAGTAGTGACATGTAGGATAGACCTGGAGGATCGAGAAGGAGGAGCGACATTGAGGAGCAACATGGAGGACTGACATGGAGGATCAACATGGAGGAGTCGACATAGACAAGGAGGACTGACTTAGAGGAGTGACATCCTACAGTTAAATTCTGGAGTGAAATTCTGGAGTGACATGTAGGATCTACATGGAGGATTGACATGGAGGATCGACATGGAGGAGCGACATAGAGGATCGACATGGAGGAGTGTCAAGGTTGATCGACATGGAGAAGTGACATGGAGGAGTGACATGGTAGAGATGTAGGAGTGACATGGAGGAGAGACATGGAAGATCGACATGGAGGAGTGACATTCTGGAGTTAAATCTGGATTGACATGGAGGAGCGACATTCTGGAGTGACATGGAGGAGCGACATGGTGGAGTGATATGGATGAGCAAGGAGGAGCGACATGGAGGATCAACATGTGTCGACATGGAAGACATGGAGGAGTGACATGGAGTAGCGACATGGTGGAGCAACATGGAGGATCGAAATGGAGGATCGATGTGGAGGAGTAACAAGGAGGAGCAACATGGAGGATCGACATGGAGGAGCGACATCAAGCAGTGACATGGAGGAGTGACATTCTGGAGTGACATGGAGTAGCGACATGGTGGAGTGATATGGAGGAGCAAGGAGGAGCCATATGGAGGATCGACATGTGTCGACATGGAAGACATGGAGGAGTGACATGGAGGATCGACATGGAGGATCGACATGGAGCAGCGACATGGAGGAGTGACATGGAGAAGCGACATGGAGGATCGACATGGCGGAGTTACATGCAGGACTGACATGGAAGACAGGGAGGAGTGACATGGATGGGCGACATGGAGGTGTGAAATAGAGGATCGACATGGAGGAGGTATATGGAGGAGTGACATTCTGGAGTGACTTTCCTGAGGGACATTCTGGAGTGACATTGAGGTATCGACATGGAGGAGTGACAAGGAGGAGTGATATGGAGGATCAACATAGACGATTGACATGGAGGAGGGACATGGAGGAGTGACGTTCTGGAGTTAAATTCTGGAGAGACATTCTGGAGTGACATGGAGGAGCGGCATTCTGGGGTGACATGGAGGAGATACATGGAGGAGTGATATGGAGGAGCAGGGACGAGAGACATAGAGGATGGACATGGAATAGTCACATGGAGGAACAACACGAGGAGTGACATTGAGGATCGACATTGAGGATTGAAATGGAGTATCGGCATGAAACAGTGACATGTAGGAGTGACATGGAAGTGTGTCATGGAGGAGTGACATGGAGGATCGACATGGATGAGTGACATGGAGGAGTAACATGGAACATGGAGGATTGACGTGGAACACAGGGAGGAGTGACATGAGGAGTGAAATAGAAGATCAACATGGAGGAGTGACATGGAGGAAGGACATGGAGGAGTAACATTCTGGAGTTAAATTCTGGAGTGAAATTCTGGAATTACATGGAGGAGCGACATTCTGGAGTGACATAAAGGGCCGACATTGAAGATCGAAATGGAGGAGTAACATGTTGGATCCACATGGAGGAATGACATGGAGGATCGACATGGAGGAGCGACATTGAGGATCGACAATGAGGATCGACATTGAGGAGCTACATGGAGGAGCTACGTGGAGTAGTGACATGGAGGTCTGACTACGAGGAGGTACATTCTGGAAAGACAGGGTGGAGCTTTATTCTGGAGTGACATGGAGGAGCGACATTCTGGATTGACATGGAAGATCGACATGGAGGAGTAACATGTAGGATTGACATGGAGGAGCGATATGGAGGATCGAAAAGGAGGAGCAACATTGAGAACAACATGGAGACTGACATGGAGTAGTGATATGTAAGACAGGTAGGATCCATGGAGATGAATATGGAGGAGTGACAGTCTGTGACTTTTCCAGGAGGGACATTCCTGGAGTGACATGGAGGTATCGAAGTTGAGTAGTGACAGCAGGCGTACAAGAGGAGCGACTCGTAAGGAGTGACAGAGGAGCAACATGGAGGATGACAGAGGTGGAGTGACATGTAGGAGTGACATTCTGGAGTGACATGGAGTAGCGAAATGGAGGAGTGACATGGAGGATCAACATGGAAGAGCGACATGGAGGAGTGACATGGATGATTGACATGGAGGAGCGACAAGGAGGATTGATATGGAGGAGCGACATGGAGGAGCGACATGGAGGAGTGACATGGAGGAGCGACTTGGATGATTGACGAGGAGCAAGGATAAGCGACATGGAGGATCGACATGGAGGAGTGACATGGAGGAGCGACATTGAGGAGTGACATGTAGGATCGACATGCAGGAGTGACATGGACGAGTGACATGGAGGAGTGTCATGGAAGACATGGAGTAGTGACATGGAGGAGTTACATTGAGGAGTCACAGGAAGGAGGGACATAGAGGAGTGACATGGAGCAGTGACTTGCAAGATCGACATGGAGGAGTGACATGGAGGATCAACATGGAGGAGCAAAATGGAGGAGTGACATGGAGGATCAACATGGAGGAGCGACATGGAGGAGTGACATGGATGATTGACATGGAGGAGCGACAGGGAGGATTGATAGGGAGGAGCGACATGGAGGAGCGACATGGAGGAGTGACATGGAGGAGCGACTTGGATGATTGACGAGGAGCAAGGATAAGCGACATGGAGGATCGACATGGAGGAGTGACATGGAGTAGTGATATTGAGGCGTGAGAAGAAGAAGTGACATGGAGGAGTGACATGGAGGATTGACATGGAGGAGCGACAATGAGGAGTGACATGTAGGATCGACATGCAGGAGTGACATGGACGAGTGACATGGAGGAGTGTCATGGAAGACATGGAGTAGTGACATGGAGGAGTTACATTGAGGAGTCACAGGAAGGAGGGACATAGAGGAGCAACATTCTGGAGTGACATGGAGGAGTAACATGGAGGAGCAAGGATGAGGGACATGGTGGATCGACATGGAGGAGTGACATGGAGTAGCAAGTTGGAGGAGTGACATGGATGATCGACATGGAGAAGCGACATGGAGGAGTGACATGGAGGAGTGACATTGTTGATCAACATGAAGGTCTGAAATGGAAAAGCAACATGGAGGAGCGACATAGAGGAGCAACATGGAGAATCGACATGGAGGAGCAACATGGAGGAGTTACATGGAGGAGTGACATGGAACATCGACATGGAGGATTAACATTGAGGAGGGACATTAAGGAGTGACATGGAGGAGTGACTTGGAGGAGGTCAAAGGAGGAGGGACATTTTGGAGTGACAAGGAGGAGCGACATGGAGGATCGACATGGAGTAGAGACATGGAGGAGCGGCATGAAGCAGTGATATGGAGGAGTGACATGGAGGAGCGACATGCAGGATCGACATGGAGGAGGGAGATTCTGGATTGACATGGAGTAGCGGCATCGAGGAGTGACATGGAGGAGCAAGGATGAGCAACATGGAGGAGTGATATGGAGGATCAACATGGAGGAGCGACATGGAGGAGCGTCAAGGAAGATTGACATGGATTATCAACATGGAGGAGTGACATGGAGGATCAACATGGAGGAGCGACATGGAGGAGCAAAATGGAGGAGTGACAAGGAGGATCAACATGGAGGAGCAACATGGAGGAGAGAAATGGAGGAGTGACATGGAGGAGCGACAAGGAGGAGTGACATTGTTGATAGATATGGAGGACCGAAATGGAAAAGCTACATGGAGAAGCGACATAGAGGAGCGACATGGAGAATCGACATGGAGGAGTGACATTGAGGAGTGACATTAAGGAGTGACATGGAGAAGTGACATGGAGGACGGACATGGAGAAGGGACATTCTGGATTAACATGGAGTAGCGACATCGAGGAGTGACATGGAGGAGCAAGGATGAGCAACATGGAGGATCGACATTGAGGAGCGACATATTGGAGCGACATGGAAAATTGACATGGAGGAGTGACATTGAGGAGTGACATTAAGTAGTGACATTGAGGAGTGTCATGGAAGACATGGAGTAATGACATGGAGGTGTTACATTGAGGAGTCACAGAAAGGAGGGACATAGAGGAGCAACATTCTGGAGTGACATGGATGAGTGACTTGGAGGAGCAAGGATGAGGGACATGGTGGATCGACATGGAGGAGTGACATGGAGTAGCAAGTTGGAGGAGTGACATGGAGGATTGACATGGAGAAGCGACATGGAGGAGCGACATCTAGGATCTACATGGAGGAGCAACATGTAGGATCGACATGGAGGAGTGACATGGAGGAGGAAGGAGGAGCGACATGGAGGAGTGACATGGAGGATAGACATGGAAGAGTGACTTGGAGGAGCACTAAGGAGGAGTGAAATGGATGATAGACATGGAGAAGTGACATGGATGATCGACACGGAGGAGCGACATGGAGGATTGAGATGGAGGAGCAACATGGAGGAGCGACATGGAGGAGTGACATGGGGGAGCGACAAGGAGGAGTGACATGGATGATCGACATGGAGGAGCGACATGGAAGATTGATATGGAGGAGTGACATGGAGGAGCGACATGGAGGAGTGACATGGAGGAGCGACATGGAGGATAGACATGGAGGATTGACATGGAGGAGCGACATGGATGAGTGACATGTAGGATCGACATGCAGGGGTGACATGGAGGAGTGACATGGAGGAGTGTCATGGAAGACAAGGAGTAGTGACATGGAGAAGTGACATGGATGAATGACATGGAGGAGCAAGGATAAGCGACATGGAGGATCGACATGGAGGAGTGACATGGAGGAGTGACATTGAGTAGTGACAAGAAGAAGTGACATGGAAGAGTGACATGGAGGATTGACATGGAGGAGCGACAAGGAGGAGTGACATGGATGATTGACATGGATGAGCGACATGGAAGATTGATATGGAGGAGTGACATGGAGGAGCGACATGGAGGAGTGACATGGAGGAGTGACAAGGAGTGACATGGATGATCGACATGGAGGAGTGACATGGATGATCGACATGGAGGAGCGACATGGAGGATTGATATGTAGGAGCGACATGGAGGAGCGACATGGAGGAGTGACATGGATGAGCGACATGGAGGATAGACATGGAGGATTGACATGGAGGAGCGACATGGAGGAGTGACATGTAGGATTGACATGCAGGGGTGACATGGAGGAGTGACATGGAGGAGTGTCATGGAAGACAAGGAGTAGTGACATGGAGAAGTGACATGGATGATTGACATGGAGGAGCAAGGATAAGCGACATGGAGGATCGACATGGAGGAGTGACATGGAGGAGTGACATTGAGTAGTGACAAGAAGAAGTGACATGGAGGAGTGACATGGAGGATTGACATGGAGGAGCGACATGGAGGAGTGACATGTAGGATCGACATGCAGGAGTGACATGGAGGAGTGACATTGAGGAGTCACAGGAAGGAGGGACATAGAGGAGCGACATTCTGGAGTGACATGGAGGAGTGACATTGAGGAGAAAGGATAAGGGACATTGTGGATCGACATGGAGGAGTGACATGGAGTATTAACTTGGAGGAGTGGGTTGACATTCTGGAGTGACATTCTGGAGTGACATGGAGGAGTGACATGGAGGAGCAAGAATGAGCAAGGATGAGCGACATGGTGGATCGACATGGAGGAGTGACAAGGAAGACATGGATGAGTGACATGGAGGAGTGACATGTAGGATCGTCATAGAGGATCGACATGTAGGATCGACATGGAGGAGTGAAATGAAGGATCAACATCAGGATCGAGATGGAGGAGTGACATGGAGGATCGACATGGAGGAGAGACATGGAGTAGCAACTTGGAGTAGTGACATGAGGGAGGGACAAGGAGGAGCTACATTCTGGAGTGACATGTAGTAGTGACATTCTGGAGTGACATGTAGGAGTGACATGGAGGAGCAAGGATGAGTGACATGGTGGGTCAATATGGAGGATTGACATGGAGAAGCAACATGGAGGAGCGACATCTGGGATCTACATAGAGGAGCAACATGGAGGAGTGACATGGAGTAGTGACATGGAGGATCGACATGGAGGAGTGACATTGAGGAGTGACATTAAGGAGTGACATGGCAGAGTGACTTGGAG